>NC_039367.1:94444827-94450951 GCF_003573695.1 Papaver somniferum
TGTTTAGGGTTTTTGAGAATATTCCCATGGAATCTTGCTCTGCAACTGCTAAAGATTCATCTTTCTTACGAAGTTCCTGACTTATAGTAGTCCTCTCATGGACATGTCTCGATCTCGGAGCCAGTTTGTTTCTCGAAGTTTACGAATTCATGTGTGTTTAGGATTTATGAGAATATTCCCATGGAATCTTGCCATGCAACTTCTAAAGATTCATCGTTCTTACGAAGTTCCAGACTTATAGTAGTCCTCTCATGGCCAGGATTCAATCTCGGAGCCAGTTTGTTTCTCGAAGTTGACGTATTCGTGTGTGTTTAGGGTTTATGACAATATTCCGATGGAATCTTACCCGGAAACTGCTAAAGATTCATCGTTCTTATGAAGATCCAGACCTATAGTAGTCATCTCATGGCGAGGTTTCGATCTAGAAGCCAGTTTGTTTCTCGAAGTTGACGAATTCATGTGTGTTTATGATTTTTGAGAATATTCCCATTGAATCTTGCCCTGCAACTGCTAAAGATTCATCGTTCTTACGAAGTTCCTGACTTATAGTAGTCCTCTCATAGCTAGGTTTCGATCTCGGAGCCAGTTTATTTCTCGAAGTTGACGAATTCGTGTGTGTTTAGGGTTTTTGAGAATATTCCCATGGAATCTTGCCCTGCAACTGCTAAAGATTCATTGTTCTTACGAAGATCCAGACCTATAGTAATCCTCTCATGGCCAGGTTTCGATCTCGGAGCCAGTTTGTTTCTCGAAGTTGACGAATTCGTGTGTGTTTAGGGGTTTTGAGAATATTCTTATGGATTTTTGCCCTGCAACTGCTAAAGATTCATCGTTTTTACGAAGTTCCAGACTTATAGTAGTCCTCTCATGGACAGGTTTCGATCTCGGAGCCAGTTTGTCTCTCGAAGTTGACGAATTTGTGTGTGTTTAGGGTTTTTGAGAATATTCCCATGGAATCTTGCCCTGCAACTGCTAAAGATTCATCGTTCTTACGAAGATCAAGACTTATAGTAGTCCTCTCATGGCAAGGTTTCGATCTCGGAGCCAGTTTGTTTCTCGAAGTTGACGAATTTGTGTATGTTTAGGGTTTTTGAGAATATTCCCATGGAATCTTGCTCTGCAACTGCTAAAGATTCATCTTTCTTACGAAGTTCCTGACTTATAGTAGTCCTCTCATGGACATGTCTCGATCTCGGAGCCAGTTTGTTTCTCGAAGTTTACGAATTCATGTGTGTTTAGGATTTATGAGAATATTCCCATGGAATCTTGCCATGCAACTTCTAAAGATTCATCGTTCTTACGAAGTTCCAGACTTATAGTAGTCCTCTCATGGCCAGGATTCAATCTCGGAGCCAGTTTGTTTCTCGAAGTTGACGTATTCGTGTGTGTTTAGGGTTTATGACAATATTCCGATGGAATCTTACCCGGAAACTGCTAAAGATTCATCGTTCTTATGAAGATCCAGACCTATAGTAGTCATCTCATGGCGAGGTTTCGATCTCGAAGCCAGTTTGTTTCTCGAAGTTGACGAATTCTTGTGTGTTTATGATTTTTGAGAATATTCCCATTGAATCTTGCCCTGCAACTGCTAAAGATTCATCGTTCTTACGAAGTTCCTGACTTATAGTAGTCCTCTCATAGCTAGGTTTCGATCTCGGAGCCAGTTTATTTCTCGAAGTTGACGAATTCGTGTGTGTTTAGGGTTTTTGAGAATATTCCCATGGAATCTTGCCCTGCAACTGCTAAAGATTCATTGTTCTTACGAAGATCCAGACCTATAGTAATCCTATCATGGCCAGGTTTCGATCTCGGAGCCAGTTTGTTTCTCGAAGTTGACGAATTCGTGTGTGTTTAGGGGTTTTGAGAATATTCTTATGGATTTTTGCCCTGCAACTGCTAAAGATTCATCGTTTTTACGAAGTTCCAGACTTATAGTAGTCCTCTCATGGACAGGTTTCGATCTCGGAGCCAGTTTGTCTCTCGAAGTTGACGAATTCGTGTGTGTTTAGGGTTTTTGAGAATATTCCCATGGAATCTTTCCCTGCAACTGCTAAAGATTCATCGTTCTTACGAAGATCCAGACTTATAGCAGTCCTCTCATGGCCAGGTTTCGATCTCGGAGCCAGTTTGTTTCTCGAAGTTGAAGAATTCATGTGTGTTTAGGGTTTTTGAGAATATTCCTATGGAATCTTCCCCTGCAACTGCTAAAGATTCATCGTTCTTACGAAGTTCCAGACTTACAATAGTCCTTTCATGGCCAGGTTTTGATCTCGGAGCCAATTTGTTTCTCGAAGTTGACGAATTCGTGTGTGTTTAGGGTTTTTGAGAATATTCCCATGGAATCTTTCCCGGAAACTGATAAAGATTCATCGTTCTTACGAAGTTCTAGACTTATAGTAGTCCTCTCATGTCCAGGTTTCGATCTCGGAGCCAGTTTGTTTCTCGAAGTTGACGAATTTGTGTGTGTTTAGGGTTTTTGAGAATATTCCCATGGAATTTTTACCTGCAAGTGCTAAAGATTCATCGTTCTTACAAAGATCCAGACTTATAGTAGTCCTTTCATGGCCAGGTTTCGATCTCAGAGCCAGTTTGTTTCTTGAAGTTGACGAATTCGTGTGTGTTTGGGGTTTTTGAGAATATTCCCATCGAATCTTTACCTGCAAGTGCTAAAGATTCATCGTTCTTACAAAGATCCAGACCTATGGTAGTCCTCTCATGGGCAGGTTTCGATCTCAAAGCCAGTTTGTTTCTCGAAGTTGACGAATTCGTGTGTGTTTTGGGTTTTTGAGAATATTCCCATGTAATCTTGCCCTGCAACTGCTAAAGATTCATCGTACTTACGAACATCCATACTTATAGTAGTCCTCTCATGGCAAGGTTTCGATCTCGGAGCCAGTTTGTTTCTCGAAGTTGACGAATTTGTGTGTGTTTAGGGTTTTTGAGAATATTCCCATGGAATCTTGCCCTGCAACTGCTAATGATTCATCGTTCTTACGAAGTTCCTGACTTATAGTAGTCCTCTCATGGACAGGTTTCGATCTCGGACCCAGTTTGTTTCTCGAAGTTGACGAATTCATGTGTGTTTAGGATTTTTGAGAATATTCCCATGGAATCTTTACCTGCAAGTGCTAAAGATTCATCGTTCTTACGGTTTTTGAGAATATTCCCATGGAATCTTTACCTGCAAGTGCTAAAGATGCATCATTCTTACAAAGATCCAGACCTATAGTAGTCCTTTCATGGCCAGGTTTCGATCTCAGAGCCAGTTTGTTTCTTGAAGTTGACGAATTCGTGTGTGTTTGGGGTTTTTGAGAATATTCCCATGGAATCTTTACCTGCAAGTGCTAAAGATTCATCGTTCTTACAAAGATCCATACCTATGGTAGTCCTCTCATGGCCAGGTTTCGATCTCAGAGCCAGTTTGTTTCTCGAAGTTGACGAATTCGTGTGTGTTTTAGGGTTTTTGAGAATATTCCCATGGAATCTTGCCCTGCAACTGCTAAAGATTCATCGTTCTTACGAAGTTCATGACTTATAGTAGTCCTTTCATGGCCAGGTTTCGATCTCGGAGCCAGTTTGTTTCTCGAAGTTGACGAATTCGTGTGTGTTTAGGGTTTTTGAGAATATTCCCATGGAATCTTTCCCTGCAACTGCTAAAGATTCATCGTTCTTAAGAAAATACAGACTTATAGTAGTCCTCTCATGGACAGGTTTCGATCTCGGAGCCAGTTTGTTTCTCGAAATTGACGAATTCGTGTGTGTTTAGGGTTTTTGAGAATATTCCTATGGAATCTTCCCCTTAAACTGCAAAAGATTCATCGTTCTTACGAAGTTCCAGACTTATAGTAGTCCTTTCATGGACAGGTTTCGATCTCGGAGCCAGTTTGTTTCTCGAAGTTGACGAATTCGTGTGTGTAGGGTTTTTGAGAATATTCCCATGGAATCTTTACCTGCAAGTGCAAAAGATTCATCGTTCTTACAAAGATCCAAACCTATAGTAGTCCTCTCATGGGCAGGTTTCGATCTCAGAGCCAGTTTGTTTCTCGAAGTTGACGAATTCGTGTGTGTTTTGGGTTTTTGAGAATATTCCCATGGAATCTTGCGCTGCAACTGCTAAAGATTCATCGTACTTACGAAGATCCATACTTATAGTAGTCCTCTCATGGCAAGGTTTCGATCTCAGAGCCAGTTTGTTTCTCGAAGTTGACGAATTCGTGTGTGTTTAGGTTTTATGACAATATTCCCATGGAATCTTACCCGGAAACTGCTAAAGATTCATCGTTCTTACGAAGATCCAGACCTATAGTAGTCATCTCATGGCGAGGTTTCGATCTTGGAGCCAGTTTGTTTCTCGAAGATGACGAATTCATGTGTGTTTAGGGTTTTTGAGAATATTCCCATGGAATCTTGCCCTGCAACTGCTAAAGATTCATCGTTCTTACGAAGATCCTCTCATGGCCAGACCTATAGTAGTCCTCTCATGGCCAGGTTTCGATCTCGGAGCCAGTTTGTTTCTCAAAGTTGGCGAATTCGTGTGAGTTTAGGGTTTTGGAGAATATTCCCATGGAATCTTGTCCTGCAACTGCTAAAGATTCATCGTTCTTACGAAGATCCAGACCAATAGTAATCCTCTCATGGCCAGGTTTCGATCTCGGAGCCAGATTGTTTCTCGAAGTTGACGAATTCGTGTGTGTTTATGGTTTTTGAGAATATTCCCATGGAATCTTGCCCAGAAACTATTAAAGAGTCATCGTTCTTACGAAGATCCAGACTTATAGTAGTCCTCTCATGGTCAGTGTTCGATCTCAGAGCCAGTTTGTCTCTCGAAGTTTACGAATTCGTGTGTGTTTAGGGTTTTTGAGAATATTCCCATGGAATCTTGCTCTGCAACTGCTAAAGATTCATCGTTCTTACGAAGTTCCAGACTTATAGTAGTCCTCTCATGGTCAGGTTTCGATCTCGGAGCCAGTTTGTTTCTTGAAGTTGACGAATTCGTGTGTGTTTGGGGTTTTTGAGAATATTCCCATGGAATCTTTACCTGCAAATGCTAAAGATTCATCGTTCTTACAAAGATCCAGACCTATAGTAGTCCTCTCATGGCCAGGTTTCGATCTCATAACCAATTTGTTTCTCGAAGATGACGAATTCGTGTGTGTTTTGGGTTTTTGAGAATATTCTCATGGGATCTTGCGATGCAACTGCTAAAGATTCATCGTTCTTACGAAGATCCAGACTTATAGTAGTCCTCTCATGGCAAGGTTTCGATCTCGGAGCCAATTTGTTTCTCGAAGTTGACGAATTCGTGTGTGTTTAGGGTTTTTGAGAATATTCCCATGGATTCTTGCCCTGCAACTGCTAAATATTCATCGTTCTTACCAAGTTCCTGACTTATAGTAGTCCTATCATGGCCAGGTTTCGATCTCGGAGCCAGTTTGTTTATCGAAGTTGACGAATTCGTGTGTGTTTAGGGTTTTTGAGAATATTCCCATGGAATCTTGCCCTGCTACTGCTAAAGATTCACTGTTCTTACGAAGTTCCAGAGTTATAGTAGTCCTCTCATGGCCATGTTTCGATCTCAGAGCCATTTTGTTTCTCGAAGTTGATGAATTCGTGTGTGTTTAGGGTTTTTGAGAATATTCCCTTGGAATATCTTGCCGTGCATCTGCTAAAGATCCATATCGTTCTTACGAAGATCCAGACCTATAGTAGTATTCTCATGGCCAGGTTTCGATCTCAGAGTCAGTTTGTCTCTCGAAGTTGACGAATTCATGTGTGCTTAGGGTTTTTGAGAATATTCCCATTGAATCTTGCCCTGCAACTGCTAAAGATTCATCGTTCTTAAGAAGTTCCAGACTTATCGTAGTCCTCTCATGGCCAGGTTTCGATCTCGGAGCCAGTTTGTTTCTTGAATAAGTTGACGAATTCGTGTGTGTTTGGGTTTTTTAGAATATTCCCATGGAATCTTTACCTGCAAGTGCTAAAGATTCATCGTTCTTACAAAGATCCAGACCTATAGTAGTCCTCTCATGGCCAGGTTTCGATCTCAGAGCCAGTTTGTTTCTCGAAGTTGACGAATTTGTGTGTGTTTAGGGTTTTTGAGAATATTCCCATGGAATCTTGCCCT
>NC_039367.1:94450961-94459602 GCF_003573695.1 Papaver somniferum
GAATCTTTACCTGCAAGTGCTAAAGATTCATCGTTCTTACAAAGATCCATACCTATGGTAGTCCTCTCATGGCCAGGTTTCGATCTCAGAGCCAGTTTGTTTCTCGAAGTTGAC
The DNA here is from genome assembly GCF_003573695.1 of Papaver somniferum. Lineage (NCBI taxonomy): Eukaryota > Viridiplantae > Streptophyta > Magnoliopsida > Ranunculales > Papaveraceae > Papaver > Papaver somniferum. Next base: position 94,451,076 of record NC_039367.1, read on the forward strand.
GAATTCGTGTGTGTTTTAGGGTTTTTGAGAATATTCCCATGGAATCTTGCCCCTGCAACTGCTAAAGATTCATCGTTCTTACTAAGTTCATGACTTGTAGTAGTCCTCTCATGGCCAGGTTTCGATCTCGGAGCCAGTTTTTTTCTTGAAGTTGACGAATTCATGTGTGCTTAGGGTTTTTGAGAATATTCCCATGGAATCTTGCCTGCAACTGCTAAAGATTCATCGTTCTTACGAAGTTCATGACTTATAGTAGTCCTCTCATGTCCAGGTTTCGATCTGGGAGCCAGTTTGTTTCTCGAAGTTGACGAATTCATGTGTGTTTAGGATTTTTGAGAATATTCCCATGGAATCTTGCCATGCAACTGCTAAAGATTCATCGTTCTTACGAAGTTCCAGACTTATAGTAGTCCTCTCATGGCCAGGATTCGATCTCGGAGCCAGTTTGTTTCTCGAAGTTGACGATTTCGTGTGTGTTTAGGTTTTATGACAATATTCCGGTGGAATCTTTCCCGGAAACTGCTAAAGATTCATCGTTCTTACGAAGATCCAGACCTACAGTAGTCTTCTCATGGCGAGGTTTCGATCTCGGAGCCAGTTTGTTCCTCGAAGTTGACGAATTCATGTGTGTTTAGGATTTTTGAGAATATTCCCATGGAATCTTGCCATGCTACTGCTAAAGATTCATCGTTCTTACGAAGTTCCTGACTTATAGTAGTCCTCTCATAGCCAGGTTTCGATCTCGGAGCCAGTTTGTTTATCGAAGTTGACGAATTCGTGTGTGTTTAGGGTTTTTGAGAATATTCCCTTGGAATATCTTGCCGTGCATCTGCTAAAGATCCATATCGTTCTTACGAAGATCCAGACCTATAGTAGTAATCTCATGGCCAGTTTTCGATCTCAGAGCCAGTTTGTCTCTCGAAGTTGACGAATTCATGTGTGTTTAGGGTTTTTGAGAATATTCCCATGGAATCTTGCTCTGCAACTGCTAAAGATTCATCGTTCTTACGAAGTTCCGGACTTATAGTAGTCCTCTCATGGTCAGGTTTCGATCTCGGAGCCAGTTTGTTTCTTGAAGTTGACGAATTCGTGTGTGTTTGGGGTTTTTGAGAATATTCCCATGGAATCTTTACCTGCAAATGCTAAAGATTCACCGTTCTTATGAAGATCCAGACTTATAGTAGTCCTCTCATGGCCAGGTTTCGATCTCGGAGCCAGTTTGTTTCTCGAAGTTGACGAATTCGTGTGTGTTTAGGGTTTTTGAGAATATTCCGATGGAATCTTGCCCTGCTACTGCTAAAGATTTACTGTTCTTACTAATTTCCAGACTTATAGTAGTCCTTTCATGGCCATGTTTCGATCTCAGAGCCATTTTGTTTCTCGAAGTTGATGAATTCGTGTGTGTTTAGGGTTTTTGAGAATATTCCCTTGGAATATCTTGCCGTGCATCTGCTAAAGATCCATATCGTTCTTACGAAGATCCAGACCTATAGTAGTAATCTCATGGCCAGGTTTTGATCTCAGAGCCAGTTTGTCTCTCGAAATTGACGAATTCATGTGTGCTTAGGGTTTTTGAGAATATTCCCATTGAATCTTGCCCTGCAACTGCTAAACATTCATCGTTCTTAAGAAGTTCCAGACTTATCGTAGTCCTCTCATGGCCAGGTTTCGATCTCGGAGCCAGTTTGTTTCTTGAATAAGTTGACGAATTCGTGTGTGTTTGGGTTTTTTAGAATATTCCCATGGAATCTTTACCTTCAAGTGCTAAAGATTCATCGTTCTTACAAAGATCCATACCTATAGTAGTCCTCTCATGGCCAGGTTTCGATCTCAGAGCCATTTTGTTTCTCGAAGTTGACGAATTCGTGTGTGTTTTGGGTTTTTGAGAATATTCCCATGGAATCTTTCCCTGCAACTGCTAAAGACTCATCGTTCTAATGAAGATCCAGACTTATAGTAGTCCTCTCATGGCCAGGTTTCGATCTCGGAGCCAGTTTGTTTCTCGAAGTTGACGAATTTGTGTGTGTTTAGGGTTTTTGAGAATATTCCCATGGAAACTTGCCCTGCAACTGCTAAAGATTCATCGTTCTTACGAAGATCCTCTCATGGCCAGACCTATAATAGTCCTCTCATGGCCAGGTTTCGATCTCGGAGCCAGTTTGTTTCTCAAAGTTGGCGAATTCGTGTGAGTTTAGGGTTTTGGAGAATATTCCCATGGAATCTTGTCCTGCAACTGCTAAAGATTCATCGTTCTTACGAAGATCCAGACTTATAGTAGTCCTCTCATGGCAAGGTTTCGATCTCGGAGCCAATTTGTTTCTCGAAGTTGTCGAATTTGTGTGTGTTTAGGGTTTTTGAGAATATTCCCATGGAATCTTTCCCTGCAACTGCTAAAGACTCATCGTTCTTACGAAGATCCAGACTTATAGTAGTCCTCTCATGGAAAGGTTTCGATCTCAGAGCCAGTTTGTTTCTCGAAGTTGAAGAATTTGTGCGTGTTTAGGGTTTTTGAGAATATTCCCATGGAATCTTGCCCTGCAACTGCTAAAGGTTCATCGTTCTTACGAAGATCCTCTCATGGCCAGACCTATAGTAGTCCTCTCATGGCCAGGTTTCGATCTCGGAGCCAGTTTGTTTCTCAAAGTTGGCGAATTCGTGTGAGTTTAGGGTTTTGGAGAATATTCCCATGGAATCTTGTCCTGCAACTGCTAAAGATTCATCGTTCTTACGAAGATCCAGACTTATAGTAGTCCTCTCATGGCAAGGTTTCGATCTCGGAGCCAATTTGTTTCTCGAAGTTGACGAATTCGAGTGTGTTTTGTGTTTTTGAGAATATTCCCATGGAATCTTTCCCTGCAACTGCTAAAGACTCATCGTTCTTACGAAGATCCAGACTTATAGTAGTCCTCTCATGGAAAGGTTTCGATCTCGGAGCCAGTTTGTTTCTCGAAGTTGACGAATTTGTGCGTGTTTAGGGTTTTTGAGAATATTCCCATGGAATCTTGCCCTGCAACTGCTAAAGGTTCATCGTTCTTACGAAGATCCTCTCATGGCCAGACCTATAGTAGTCCTCTCATGGCCAGGTTTCGATCTCGGAACCAGTTTGTTTCTCAAAGTTGGCGAATTCGTGTGAGTTTAGGGTTTTGGAGAATATTCCCATGGAATCTTGTCCTGCAACTGCTAAAGATTCATCGTTCTTACGAAGATCCAGACTTATAGTAGTCCTCTCATGGAAAGGTTTCGATCTCGGAGCCAATTTGTTTCTCGAAGTTGACGAATTTGTGTGTGTTTAGGGTTTTTGAGAATATTCCCATGGAATCTTTCCCTGCAACTGCTAAAGATTCATCGTTCTTACGAAGATCCAGACTTATAATAGTCCTCTCATGGAAAGGTTTCGATCTCGGAGACAGTTTGTTTCTCGAAGTTGACGAATTTGTGTGTGTTTAGGGTTTTTGAGAATATTCTCATGGAATCTTGCCCTGCTACTGCTAAAGATTCATCGTTCTTACGAAGTTCCAGACTTATAGTAGGCCTCTCATGCCCATGTTTCGATCTCGGAGCCATTTTGTTTCTCGAAGTTGATGAATTCGTGTGTGTTTAGGGTTTTTGAGAATATTCCCTTGGAATATCTTGCCGTGCATCTGCTAAAGATCCATATCGTTCTTACGAAAATCCAGACCTATAGTAGTAATCTCATGGCCAGGTTTTGATCTCAGAGCAAGTTTGTCTCTCGAAGTTGACGAATTCATGTGTGCTTAGGGTTTTTGAGAATATTCCCATTGAATCTTGCCCTGCAACTGCTAAAGATTCATCGTTCTTAAGAAGTTCCAGACTTATCGTAGTCCTCTCATGGCCAGGTTTCGATCTCGGATCCAGTTTGTTTCTTGAATAAGTTGACGAATTCGTGTGTGTTTGGGTTTTTTAGAATATTCCCATGGAATCTTTACCTGCAAGTGCTAAAGATTCATCGTTCTTACAAAGATCCAGACCTATAGTAGTCCTCTCATGGCCAGGTTTCGATCTCAGAGCCAGTTTGTTTCTCGAAGTTGACGAATTTGTGTGTGTTTAGGGTTTTTGAGAATATTCCCATGGAATCTTGCCCTGCAACTGCTAAAGATTCATCGTTCTTACGAAGATCCTCTCATGGCCAGACCTATAGTAGTCCTCTCATGGCCAGGTTTCGATCTCGGAGCCAGTTTGTTTCTCAAAGTTGGCGAATTCGTGTGAGTTTAGGGTTTTGGAGAATATTCCCATGGAATCTTGTCCTGCAACTGCTAAAGATTCATCGTTCTTACGAAGATACAGACTTATAGTAGTCCTCTCATGGCAAGGTTTCGATCTCGGAGCCAATTTGTTTCTCGAAGTTGACGAATTTGTGTGTGTTTAGGGTTTTTGAGAATATTCCCATGGAATCTTTCCCTGCAACTGCTAAAGACTCATCGTTCTTACGAAGATCCAGACTTATAGTAGTCCTCTCATGGAAAGGTTTCGATCTCGGAGCCAGTTTGTTTCTTGAAGTTGACGAATTTGTGTGTGTTTAGGGTTTTTGAGAATATTCTCATGGAATCTTTCCCTGCAACTGCTAAAGATTCATCGTTCATACGAAGATCCTCTCATGGCCAGACCTATAGTAGTCCTCTCATGGCCAGGTTTCGATCTCGGAGCCAGTTTGTTTCTCAAAGTTGGCGAATTCGTGTGAGTTTAGGGTTTTGGAGAATATTCCCATGGAATCTTGTCCTGCAACTGCTAAAGATTCATCGTTCTTACGAAGTTCCTGACTTATAGTAGTCCTCTCATGGCCAGGTTTCGATCTCGGAGCCAGTTTGTTTCTCGAAGTTGACTAATTCGTGTGTGTTTAGGGTTTTTGAGAATATTCCCATGGAATCTTGCCATGCTACTGCTAAAGATTCATCGTTCTTACGAAGTTCCAGACTTATAGTAGGCCTCTCATGCCCATGTTTCGATCTCGGAGCCATTTTGTTTCTCGAAGTTGATGAATTCGTGTGTGTTTAGGGTTTTTGAGAATATTCCCTTGGAATATCTTGTCGTGCATCTGCTAAAGATCCATATCGTTCTTACGAAGATCCAGACCTATAGTAGTAATCTCATGGCCAGGTTTTGATCTCAGAGCCAGTTTGTCTCTCGAAGTTGACGAATTCATGTGTGCTTAGGGTTTTTGAGAATATTCCCATTGAATATTGCCCTGCAACCGCTAAACATTCATCGTTCTTAAGAAGTTCCAGACTTATCGTAGTCCTCTCATGGCCAGGTTTCGATCTCGGAGCCAGTTTTTTTCTTGAATAAGTTGACGAATTCGTGTGTGTTTGGGTTTTTTAGAATATTCCCATGGAATCTTTACCTTCAAGTGCTAAAGATTCATCGTTCTTACAAAGATCCAGACCTATAGTAGTCCTCTCATGGCCAGGTTTCGATCTCAGAGCCAGTTTGTTTCTCGAAGTTGACGAATTCGTGTGTGTTTTGGGTTTTTGAGAATATTCCCATGGAATCTTTCCCTGCAACTGCTAAAGACTCATCGTTCTAATGAAGATCCAGACTTATAGTAGTCCTCTCATGGCCAGGTTTCGATCTCGGAGCCAGTTTGTTTCTCGAAGTTGACGAATTTGTGTGTGTTTAGGGTTTTTGAGAATATTCCCATGGAATCTTTCCCTGCAACTGCTAAAGACTCATCGTTCTTACGAAGATCCATACTTATAGTAGTCCTCTCATGGAAAGGTTTCGATCTCGGAGCCAGTTTGTTTCTCGAAGTTGACGAATTTGTGTGTGTTTAGGGTTTTTGAGAATATTCTCATGGAATCTTGCCCTGCAACTGCTAAAGATTCAACGTTCATACGAAGATCCTCTCATGGCCAGACCTATAGTAGTCCTCTCATGGCCAGGTTTCGATCTCGGAGCCAGTTTGTTTCTCAAAGTTGGCGAATTCGTGTGAGTTTAGGGTTTTGGAGAATATTCCCATGGAATATTGTCCTGCAACTGCTAAAGATTCATCGTTCTTACGAAGTTCCTGACTTATAGTAGTCCTCTCATGGCCAGGTTTCGATCTCGGAGCCAGTTTGTTTCTCGAAGTTGACTAATTCGTGTGTGTTTAGGGTTTTTGAGAATATTCCCATGGAATCTTGCCCTGCTACTGCTAAAGATTCATCGTTCTTACGAAGTTCCAGACTTATAGTAGGCCTCTCATGCCCATGTTTCGATCTCGGAGACATTTTGTTTCTCGAAGTTGATGAATTCGTGTGTGTTTAGGGTTTTTGAGAATATTCCCTTGGAATATCTTGCCGTGCATCTGCTAAAGATCCATATCGTTCTTACGAAGATCCAGACCTATAGTAGTAATCTCATGGCCAGGTTTAGCCAGTTTGTCTCTCGAAGTTGACGAATTCATGTGTGCTTAGGTTTTTTGAGAATATTCCCATTGAATCTTGCCCTGCAACTGCTAAAGATTCATCGTTCTTAAGAAGTTCCAGACTTATCGTAGTCCTCTCATGGCCAGGTTTCGATCTCGGATCCAGTTTGTTTCTTGAATAAGTTGACGAATTCGTGTGTGTTTGGGTTTTTTAGAATATTCCCATGGAATCTTTACCTGCAAGTGCTAAAGATTCATCGTTCTTACAAAGATCCAGACCTATAGTAGTCCTCTCATGGCCAGGTTTCGATCTCAGAGCCAGTTTGTTTCTCGAAGTTGACGAATTTGTGTGTGTTTAGGGTTTTTGAGAATATTCCCATGGAATCTTGTCCTGCAACTGCTAAAGATTCATCGTTCTTACGAAGATCCTCTCATGGCCAGACCTATAGTAGTCCTCTCATGTCCAGGTTTCGATCTCGGAGCCAGTTTGTTTCTCAAAGTTGGCGAATTCGTGTGAGTTTAGGGTTTTGGAGAATATTCCCATGGAATCTTGTCCTGCAACTGCTAAAGATTCATCGTTCTTACGAAGATCCAGACTTATAGTAGTCCTCTAATGGCAAGGTTTCGATCTCGGAGCCAATTTGTTTCTCGAAGTTGACGAATTTGTGTGTGTTTAGGGTTTTTTAGAATATTCCCATGGAATCTTGCCCTGCAACTGCTAAAGATTCATCGTTCTTACGAAGATCCTCTCATGGCCAGACCTATAGTAGTCCTCTCATGTCCAGGTTTCGATCTCGGAGCCAGTTTGTTTCTCAAAGTTGGCGAATTCGTGTGAGTTTAGGGTTTTGGAGAATATTCCCATGGAATCTTGTCCTGCAACTGCTAAAGATTCATCGTTCTTACGAAGATCCAGACTTATAGTAGTCCTCTCATGGAAAGGTTTCGATCTCGGAGCCAATTTGTTTCTCGAAGTTGACGAATTTGTGTGTGTTTAGGGTTTTTGAGAATATTCCCATGGAATCTTTCCCTGCAACTGCTAAAGACTCATCGTTCTTACGAAGATCCAGACTTATAATAGTCCTCTCATGGAAAGGTTTCGATCTCGGAGCCAGTTTGTTTCTCGAAGTTGACGAATTTGTGTGTGTTTAGGGTTTTTGAGAATATTCTCATGGAATCTTGCCCTGCTACTGCTAAAGATTCATCGTTCTTACGAAGTTCCAGACTTATAATAGGCCTCTCATGCCCATGTTTCGATCTCGGAGCCATTTTGTTTCTCGAAGTTGATGAATTCGTGTGTGTTTAGGGTTTTTGAGAATATTCCCTTGGAATATCTTGCCGTGCATCTGCTAAAGATCCATATCGTTCTTACGAAAATCCAGACCTATAGTAGTAATCTCATGGCCAGGTTTTGATCTCAGAGCAAGTTTGTCTCTCGAAGTTGACGAATTCATGTGTGCTTAGGGTTTTTGAGAATATTCCCATTGAATCTTGCCCTGCAACTGCTAAAGATTCATCGTTCTTAAGAAGTTCCAGACCTATAGTAGTCCTCTCATGGAAAGGTTTCAATCTCGGAGCCAGTTTGTTTCTCGAAGTTGACGAATTTGTGCGTGTTTAGGGTTTTTGAGAATATTCCCATGGAATCTTGCCCTGCAACTGCTAAAGGTTCATCGTTCTTACGAAGATCCTCTCATGGCCAGACCTATAGTAGTCCTCTCATGGCCAGGTTTCGATCTCGGAGCCAGTTTGTTTCTCAAAGTTGGCGAATTCGTGTGAGTTTAGGGTTTTGGAGAATATTCCCATGGAATCTTGTCCTGCAACTGCTAAAGATTCATCGTTCTTACGAAGATCCAGACTTATAGTAGTCCTCTCATGGAAAGGTTTCGATCTCGGAGCCAATTTGTTTCTCGAAGTTGACGAATTTGTGTGTGTTTAGGGTTTTTGAGAATATTCCCATGGAATCTTTCCCTGCAACTGCTAAAGATTCATCGTTCTTACGAAGATCCAGACTTATAGTAGTCCTCTCATGGAAAGGTTTCGATCTCGGAGCCAGTTTGTTTCTCGAAGTTGACGAATTTGTGTGTGTTTAGGGTTTTTGAGAATATTCTCATGGAATCTTGCCCTGCTACTGCTAAAGATTCATCGTTCTTACGAAGTTCCAGACTTATA
>NC_039367.1:94459612-94465270 GCF_003573695.1 Papaver somniferum
TATAGTAGTCCTCTCATGGAAAGGTTTCAATCTCGGAGCCAGTTTGTTTCTCGAAGTTGACGAATTTGTGCGTGTTTAGGGTTTTTGAGAATATTCCCATGGAATCTTGCCCTGCAACTGCTAAAGGTTCATCGTTCTTACGAAGATCCTCTCATGGCCAGACCTATAGTAGTCCTCTCATGGCCAGGTTTCGATCTCGGAGCCAGTTTGTTTCTCAAAGGTTGCGAATTCGTGTGAGTTTAGGGTTTTGGAGAATATTCCCATGGAATCTTGTCCTGCAACTGCTAAAGATTCATCGTTCTTACGAAGATCCAGACTTATAGTAGTCCTCTCATGGCAAGGTTTCGATCTCGGAGCCAATTTGTTTCTCGAAGTTGACGAATTTGTGTGTGTTTAGGGTTTTTGAGAATATTCCCATGGAATCTTTCCCTGCAACTTCTAAAGACTCATCGTTCTTACGAATATCCAGACTTATAATAGTCCTCTCATGGAAAGGTTTCGATCTCGGAGCCAGTTTGTTTCTCGAAGTTGACGAATTTGTGTGTGTTTAGGGTTTTTGAGAATATTCTCATGGAATCTTGCCCTGCTACTGCTAAAGATTCATCGTTCTTACGAAGTTCCAGACTTATAGTAGGCCTCTCATACCCATGTTTCGATCTCGGAGCCATTTTGTTTCTCGAAGTTGATGAATTCGTGTGTGTTTAGGGTTTTTGAGAATATTCCCTTGGAATATCTTGCCGTGCATCTGCTAAAGATCCATATCGTTCTTACGAAAATCCAGACCTATAGTAGTAATCTCATGGCCAGGTTTTGATCTCAGAGCAAGTTTGTCTCTCGAAGTTGACGAATTCATGTGTGCTTAGGGTTTTTGAGAATATTCCCATTGAATCTTGCCCTGCAACTGCTAAAGATTCATCGTTCTTAAGAAGTTCCAGACCTATAGTAGTCCTCTCATGGAAAGGTTTCAATCTCGGAGCCAGTTTGTTTCTCGAAGTTGACGAATTTGTGCGTGTTTAGGGTTTTTGAGAATATTCCCATGGAATCTTGCCCTGCAACTGCTAAAGGTTCATCGTTCTTACGAAGATCCTCTCATGGCCAGACCTATAGTAGTCCTCTCATGGCCAGGTTTCGATCTCGGAGCCAGTTTGTTTCTCAAAGTTGGCGAATTCGTGTGAGTTTAGGGTTTTGGAGAATATTCCCATGGAATCTTGTCCTGCAACTGCTAAAGATTCATCGTTCTTACGAAGATCCAGACTTATAGTAGTCCTCTCATGGCAAGGTTTCGATCTCGGAGCCAATTTGTTTCTCGAAGTTGACGAATTTGTGTGTGTTTAGGGTTTTTGAGAATATTCCCATGGAATCTTTCCCTGCAACTTCTAAAGACTCATCGTTCTTACGAATATCCAGACTTATAATAGTCCTCTCATGGAAAGGTTTCGATCTCGGAGCCAGTTTGTTTCTCGAAGTTGACGAATTTGTGTGTGTTTAGGGTTTTTGAGAATATTCTCATGGAATCTTGCCCTGCTACTGCTAAAGATTCATCGTTCTTACGAAGTTCCAGACTTATAGTAGGCCTCTCATACCCATGTTTCGATCTCGGAGCCATTTTGTTTCTCGAAGTTGATGAATTCGTGTGTGTTTAGGGTTTTTGAGAATATTCCCTTGGAATATCTTGCCGTGCATCTGCTAAAGATCCATATCGTTCTTACGAAAATCCAGACCTATAGTAGTAATCTCATGGCCAGGTTTTGATCTCAGAGCAAGTTTGTCTCTCGAAGTTGACGAATTCATGTGTGCTTAGGGTTTTTGAGAATATTCCCATTGAATCTTGCCCTGCAACTGCTAAAGATTCATCGTTCTTAAGAAGTTCCAGACTTATCGTAGTCCTCTCATGGCCAGGTTTCGATCTCGGATCCAGTTTGTTTCTTGAATAAGTTGACGAATTCGTGTGTGTTTGGGTTTTTTAGAATATTCCCATGGAATCTTTACCTGCAAGTGCTAAAGATTCATCGTTCTTACAAAGATCCAGACCTATAGTAGTCCTCTCATGGCCAGGTTTCGATCTCAGAGCCAGTTTGTTTCTCGAAGTTGACGAATTTGTGTGTGTTTAGGGTTTTTGAGAATATTCCCATGGAATCTTGCCCTGCAACTGCTAAAGATTCATCGTTCTTACGAAGATCCTCTCATGGCCAGACCTATAGTAGTCCTCTCATGGCCAGGTTTCGATCTCGGAGCCAGTTTGTTTCTCAAAGTTGGCGAATTCGTGTGAGTTTAGGGTTTTGGAGAATATTCCCATGGAATCTTGTCCTGCAACTGCTAAAGATTCATCGTTCTTACGAAGATCCAGACTTATAGTAGTCCTCTCATGGCAAGGTTTCGATCTCGGAGCCAATTTGTTTCTCGAAGTTGACGAATTCGAGTGTGTTTTGTGTTTTTGAGAATATTCCCATGGAATCTTTCCCTGCAACTGCTAAAGACTCATCGTTCTTACGAAGATCCAGACTTATAGTAGTCCTCTCATGGAAAGGTTTCGATCTCGGAGCCAGTTTGTTTCTCGAAGTTGACGAATTTGTGCGTGTTTAGGGTTTTTGAGAATATTCCCATGGAATCTTGCCCTGCAACTGCTAAAGGTTCATCGTTCTTACGAAGATCCTCTCATGGCCAGACCTATAGTAGTCCTCTCATGGCCAGGTTTCGATCTCGGAACCAGTTTGTTTCTCAAAGTTGGCGAATTCGTGTGAGTTTAGGGTTTTGGAGAATATTCCCATGGAATCTTGTCCTGCAACTGCTAAAGATTCATCGTTCTTACGAAGATCCAGACTTATAGTAGTCCTCTCATGGCAAGGTTTCGATCTCGGAGCCAATTTGTTTCTCGAAGTTGACGAATTTGTGTGTGTTTAGGGTTTTTGAGAATATTCCCATGGAATCTTTCCCTGCAACTGCTAAAGACTCATCGTTCTTACGAAGATCCAGACTTATAGTAGTCCTCTCATGGAAAGGTTTCGATCTCGGAGCCAGTTTGTTTCTTGAAGTTGACGAATTTGTGTGTGTTTAGGGTTTTTGAGAATATTCTCATGGAATCTTTCCCTGCAACTGCTAAAGATTCATCGTTCATACGAAGATCCTCTCATGGCCAGACCTATAGTAGTCCTCTCATGGCCAGGTTTCGATCTCGGAGCCAGTTTGTTTCTCAAAGTTGGCGAATTCGTGTGAGTTTAGGGTTTTGGAGAATATTCCCATGGAATCTTGTCCTGCAACTGCTAAAGATTCATTGTTCTTACGAAGATCCATACTTATAGTAGTCCTCTCATGGCAAGGTTTCGATCTCGGAGCCAATTTGTTTCTCGAAGTTGACGAATTTGTGTGTGTTTAGGGTTTTTGAGAATATTCCCATGGAATCTTTCCCTGCAACTGCTAAAGACTCATCGTTCTTACGAAGATCCAGACTTATAGTAGTCCTCTCATGGAAAGGTTTCGATCTCGGAGCCAGTTTGTTTCTCGAAGTTGACGAATTTGTGTGTGTTTAGGGTTTTTGAGAATATTCTCATGGAATCTTGCCCTGCTACTGCTAAAGATTCATCGTTCTTACGAAGTTCCAGACTTATAGTAGGCCTCTCATGCCCATGTTTCGATCTCGGAGCCATTTTGTTTCTCGAAGTTGATGAATTCGTGTGTGTTTAGGGTTTTTGAGAATATTCCCTTGGAATATCTTGCCGTGCATCTGCTAAAGATCCATATCGTTCTTACGAAGATCCAGACCTATAGTAGTAATCTCATGGCCAGGTTTAGCCAGTTTGTCTCTCGAAGTTGACGAATTCATGTGTGCTTAGGTTTTTTGAGAATATTCCCATTGAATCTTGCCCTGCAACTGCTAAAGATTCATCGTTCTTAAGAAGTTCCAGACTTATCGTAGTCCTCTCATGGCCAGGTTTCGATCTCGGATCCAGTTTGTTTCTTGAATAAGTTGACGAATTCGTGTGTGTTTGGGTTTTTTAGAATATTCCCATGGAATCTTTACCTGCAAGTGCTAAAGATTCATCGTTCTTACAAAGATCCAGACCTATAGTAGTCCTCTCATGGCCAGGTTTCGATCTCAGAGCCAGTTTGTTTCTCGAAGTTGACGAATTTGTGTGTGTTTAGGGTTTTTGAGAATATTCCCATGGAATCTTGCCCTACAACTGCTAAAGATTCATCGTTCATACGAAGATCCTCTCATGTCCAGACCTATAGTAGTCCTCTCATGGCCAGGTTTCGATCTCGGAGCCAGTTTGTTTCTCAAAGTTGGCGAATTCGTGTGAGTTTAGGGTTTTGGAGAATATTCCCATGGAATCTTGTCCTGCAACTGCTAAAGATTCATCGTTCTTACGAAGATCCAGACTTATAGTAGTCCTCTCATGGCAAGGTTTCGATCTCGGAGCCAATTTGTTTCTCGAAGTTGACGAATTCGAGTGTGTTTTGTGTTTTTGAGAATATTCCCATGGAATCTTTCCCTGCAACTGCTAAAGACTCATCGTTCTTACGAAGATCCAGACTTATAGTAGTCCTCTCATGGAAAGGTTTCGATCTCGGAGCCAGTTTGTTTCTCGAAGTTGACGAATTTGTGCGTGTTTAGGGTTTTTGAGAATATTCCCATGGAATCTTGCCCTGCAACTGCTAAAGGTTCATCGTTCTTACGAAGATCCTCTCATGGCCAGACCTATAGTAGTCCTCTCATGGCCAGGTTTCGATCTCGGAACCAGTTTGTTTCTCAAAGTTGGCGAATTCGTGTGAGTTTAGGGTTTTGGAGAATATTCCCATGGAATCTTGTCCTGCAACTGCTAAAGATTCATCGTTCTTACGAAGATCCAGACTTATAGTAGTCCTCTCATGGCAAGGTTTCGATCTCGGAGCCAATTTGTTTCTCGAAGTTGACGAATTTGTGTGTGTTTAGGGTTTTTGAGAATATTCCCATGGAATCTTTCCCTGCAACTGCTAAAGACTCATCGTTCTTACGAAGATCCAGACTTATAGTAGTCCTCTCATGGAAAGGTTTCGATCTCGGAGCCAGTTTGTTTCTTGAAGTTGACGAATTTGTGTGTGTTTAGGGTTTTTGAGAATATTCTCATGGAATCTTTCCCTGCAACTGCTAAAGATTCATCGTTCATACGAAGATCCTCTCATGGCCAGACCTATAGTAGTCCTCTCATGGCCAGGTTTCGATCTCGGAGCCAGTTTGTTTCTCAAAGTTGGCGAATTCGTGTGAGTTTAGGGTTTTGGAGAATATTCCCATGGAATCTTGTCCTGCAACTGCAAAAGATTCATCGTTCTAACGAAGTTCCTGACTTATAGTAGTCCTCTCATGGCTAGGTTTCGATCTCGGAGCCAGTTTGTTTCTCGAAGTTGACGAATTCGTGTGTGTTTAGGGTTTTTGAGAATATTCCCTTGGAATATCTTGCCGTGCATCTGCTAAAGATCCATATCGTTCTTACGAAGATCCAGACCTATAGTAGTCCTATCATGGCCAGGTTTCGATCTCGGAGCCAGTTTGTTTCTCGAAGTTGACGAATTCGTGTGTGTTTAGGGTTTTTGAGAATATTCCCATGGAATCTTGCCCTGCTACTGCTAAAGATTCACTGTTCTTACGAAGTTCCAGAGTTATAGTAGTCCTCTCATGGCCAT
>NC_039367.1:94472026-94502224 GCF_003573695.1 Papaver somniferum
GGGTTTTTGAGAATATTCCCATGGAATCTTTCCCTGCAACTGCTAAAGACTCATCGTTCTTACGAAGATCCAGACTTATAGTAGTCCTCTCATGGAAAGGTTTCGATCTCGGAGCCAGTTTGTTTCTCGAAGTTGACGAATTTGTGTGTGTTTAGGGTTTTTGAGAATATTCTCATGGAATCTTGCCCTGCTACTGCTAAAGATTCATCGTTCTTACGAAGTTCCAGACTTATAGTAGGCCTCTCATGCCCATGTTTCGATCTCGGAGCCATTTTGTTTCTCGAAGTTGATGAATTCGTGTGTGTTTAGGGTTTTTGAGAATATTCCCTTGGAATATCTTGCCGTGCATCTGCTAAAGATCCATATCGTTCTTACGAAAATCCAGACCTATAGTAGTAATCTCATGGCCAGGTTTTGATCTCAGAGCCAGTTTGTCTCTCGAAGTTGACGAATTCATGTGTGCTTAGGGTTTTTGAGAATATTCCCATTGAATCTTGCCCTGCAACTGCTAAAGATTCATCGTTCTTAAGAAGTTCCTGACTTATCGTAGTCCTCTCATGGCCAGGTTTCGATCTCGGATCCAGTTTGTTTCTTGAATAAGTTGACGAATTCGTGTGTATTTGGGTTTTTTAGAATATTCCCATGGAATCTTTACCTGCAAGTGCTAAAGATTCATCGTTCTTACAAAGATCCAGACCTATAGTAGTCCTCTCATGGCCAGGTTTCGATCTCAGAGCCAGTTTGTTTCTCGAAGTTGACGAATTTGTGCGTGTTTAGGGTTTTTGAGAATATTCCCATGGAATCTTGCCCTGCAACTGCTAAAGATTCATCGTTCTTAAGAAGTTCCAGACTTATCGTAGTCCTCTCATGGCCAGGTTTCGATCTCGGATCCAGTTTGTTTCTTGAATAAATTGACGAATTCGAGTGTGTTTTGTGTTTTTGAGAATATTCCCATGGAATCTTTCCCTGCAACTGCTAAAGACTCATCGTTCTTACGAAGATCCAGACTTATAGTAGTCCTCTCATGGAAAGGTTTCGATCTCGGAGCCAGTTTGTTTCTCGAAGTTGACGAATTTGTGCGTGTTTAGGGTTTTTGAGAATATTCCCATGGAATCTTGCCCTGCAACTGCTAAAGGTTCATCGTTCTTACGAAGATCCTCTCATGGCCAGACCTATAGTAGTCCTCTCATGGCCAGGTTTCGATCTCGGAGCCAGTTTGTTTCTCAAAGTTGGCGAATTCGTGTGAGTTTAGGGTTTTGGAGAATATTCCCATGGAATCTTGTCCTGCAACTGCTAAAGATTCATCGTTCTTACGAAGATCCAGACTTATAGTAGTCCTCTCATGGCAAGGTTTCGATCTCGGAGCCAATTCGTTTCTCGAAGTTGACGAATTTGTGTGTGTTTAGGGTTTTTGAGAATATTCCCATGGAATCTTTCCCTGCAACTGCTAAAGACTCATCGTTCTTACGAAGATCCATACTTATAGTAGTCCTCTCATGGAAAGGTTTCGATCTCGGAGCCAGTTTGTTTCTCGAAGTTGACGAATTTGTGTGTGTTTAGGGTTTTTGAGAATATTCTCATGGAATCTTGCCCTGCAACTGCTAAAGATTCAACGTTCATACGAAGATCCTCTCATGGCCAGACCTATAGTAGTCCTCTCATGGCCAGGTTTCGATCTCGGAGCCAGTTTGTTTCTCAAAGTTGGCGAATTCGTGTGAGTTTAGGGTTTTGGAGAATATTCCCATGGAATCTTGTCCTGCAACTGCTAAAGATTCATCGTTCTTACGAAGATACAGACTTATAGTAGTCCTCTCATGGCAAGGTTTCGATCTCGGAGCCAATTTGTTTCTCGAAGTTGACGAATTTGTGTGTGTTTAGGGTTTTTGAGAATATTCCCATGGAATCTTTCCCTGCAACTGCTAAAGACTCATCGTTCTTACGAAGATCCAGACTTATAGTAGTCCTCTCATGGAAAGGTTTCGATCTCGGAGCCAGTTTGTTTCTTGAAGTTGACGAATTTGTGTGTGTTTAGGGTTTTTGAGAATATTCTCATGGAATCTTTCCCTGCAACTGCTAAAGATTCATCGTTCATACGAAGATCCTCTCATGGCCAGACCTATAGTGGTCCTCTCATGGCCAGGTTTCGATCTCGGAGCCAGTTTGTTTCTCAAAGTTGGCGAATTCGTGTGAGTTTAGGGTTTTGGAGAATATTCCCATGGAATCTTGTCCTGCAACTGCAAAAGATTCATCGTTCTTACGAAGTTCCTGACTTATAGTAGTCCTCTCATGGCTAGGTTTCGATCTTGGAGCCAGTTTGTTTCTCGAAGTTGACTAATTCGTGTGTGTTTAGGGTTTTTGAGAATATTCCCCTGGAATCTTGCCCTGCTACTGCTAAAGATTCATCGTTCTTACGAAGTTCCAGACTTATAGTAGGCCTCTCATGCCCATGTTTCGATCTCGGAGCCATTTTGTTTCTCGAAGTTGATGAATTCGTGTGTGTTTAGGGTTTTTTAGAATATTCCCTTGGAATATCTTGCCGTGCATCTGCTAAAGATCCATATCGTTCTTACGAAGATCCAGACCTATAGTAGTAATCTCATGGCCAGGTTTTGATCTCAGAGCCAGTTTGTCTCTCGAAGTTGACGAATTCATGTGTGCTTAGGGTTTTTGAGAATATTCCCATTGAATCTTTCCCTGCAACTGCTAAAGATTCATCGTTCTTAAGAAGTTCCAGACTTATCGTAGTCCTCTCATGGCCAGGTTTCGATCTCGGATCCAGTTTGTTTCTTGAATAAGTTGACGAATTCGTGTGTGTTTGGGTTTTTTAGAATATTCCCATGGAATCTTTACCTGCAAGTGCTAAAGATTCATCGTTCTTACAAAGATCCAGACCTATAGTAGTCCTCTCATGGCCAGGTTTCGATCTCAGAGCCAGTTTGTTTCTCGAAGTTGACGAATTCGTGTGTGTTTTGGGTTTTTGAGAATATTCCCATGGAATCTTTCCCTGCAACTGCTAAAGACTCATCGTTCTTACGAAGATCCAGACTTATAGTAGTCCTCTCATGGCAAGGTTTCGATCTCGGAGCCAGTTTGTTTCTCGAAGTTGACGAATTTGTGTGTGTTTAGGGTTTTTGAGAATATTCCCATGGAATCTTTCCCTGCAAATGCTAAAGATTCATCGTTCTTACGAAGATCCTCTCATGGCCAGACCTATAGTAGTAATCTCATGGCCAGTTTTCGATCTTAGAGCCAGTTTGTCTCTCGAAGTTGACGAAATCATGTGTGTTTAGGGTTTTTGAGAATATTCCCATGGAATCTTGCTCTGCAACTGCTAAAGATTCATCGTTCTTACGAAGTTCCAGACTTATACTAGTCCTCTCATGGTCAGGTTTCGATCTCGGAGCCAGTTTGTTTCATGAAGTTGACGAATTCGTGTGTGTTTGGGGTTTTTGAGAATATTCCCATGGAATCTTTACCTGCAAATGCTAAAGATTCATCGTTCTTACAAAGATCCAGACCTATAGTAGTCCTCTCATGTCCAGGTTTCGATCTCAGAGCCAGTTTGTTTCTCGAAGTTGACGAATTCGTGTGTGTTTTGGGTTTTTGAGAATATTCCCATGGAATCTTTCCCTGCAACTGCTAAAGACTCATCGTTCTTACGAATATCCAGACTTATAGTAGTCCTCTCATGGCAAGGTTTCGATCTCGGAGCCAGTTTGTTTCTCGAAGTTGACGAATTTGTGTGTGTTTAGGGTTTTTGAGAATATTCCCATGGAATCTTTCCCTGCAACTGCTAAAGATTCATCGTTCTTACGAAGTTCGTGACTTATAGTAGTCCTCTCATGGACAGGTTTCGATCTCGGATCCAGTTTGTTTCTTGAAGTTGACGAATTCATGTGTGTTTAGGATTTTTGAGAATATTCCCATGGAATCTTGCCATGCAACTGCTAAAGATTCATTGTTCTTACGAAGTTCCATACTTATAGTAGTCCTCTCATGGCCAGGTTTCGATCTCGGAGCCAGTTTATTTCTCGAAGTTGACGAATTCGTGTGTGTTTAGGGTTTATGACAATATTCTCATGGAATCTTACCCGGAAACTGCTAAAGATTCATCGTTCTTACGAAGATCCAGACCTATAGTAGTCATCTCATGGCGAGGTTTCGATCTTGGAGCCAGTTTGTTTCTCGAAGATGACGAATTCATGTGAGTTTAGGGTTTTTGAGAATATTCCCATGTAATCTTGCCCTGCAACTGTTAAAGATTCATCGTTCTTACGAAGATCCAGACCTATAGTAGTCCTCTCATGGCCAGGTTTCGATCTCGGAGACAGTTTGTTTCTCAAAGTTGACGAATTCGTGTGAGTTTAGGGTTTTTGAGAATATTCCCATGGAATCTTGTCCTGTAACTGCTATAGATTCATCGTTCTTACGAAGATCCAGACCGATAGTAGTCCTCTCATGGCCAGGTTTCGATCTCAGAGCCAGTTTGTTTCTCGAAGTTGACGAATTCGTGTGTGTTTAGTGTTTTTGAGAATATTCCCATGGAATCTTGCCCTGCAACTGCTAAAGATTCATCGTTCTTACGAAGTTCCAGACTTATAGTAGTCCTCTCATGGCCATGTTTCGAACTCGGAGCCAGTTTATTTCTCGAAGTTGACGAATTCGTGTGTGTTTTGGGTTTTTGAGAATATTCCCTTGGAATATCTTGTCGTGCATCTGCTAAAGATCCATATCGTTCTTACGAAGATCCAGACCTATAATAGTAATCTCATGGCCAGGTTTCGATCTCAGAGCCAGTTTGTCTCTCGAAGTTGACGAATTCATGTGTGGTTAGGATTTTTGAGAATATTCCCATGGAATCTTGCCCTGCAACTGCTAAAGTTTCATCGTTCTTACGAAGATCCAGACCTATATTAGTCCTCTCATGGCCAGGTTTCGATCTCGGAGCCAGTTTGTTTCTCAAAGTTGACGAATTCGTGTGAGTTTAGGGTTTTTGAGAAAATTCCCATGGAATCTTGTCCTGCAACTGCTAAAGATTCATCGTTCTTACGAAGATCCAGACCGATAGTAGTCCTCTCATGGCCAGGTTTCGATCTCGGAGCCAGTTTGTTTCTCGAAGTTGACGAATTCGTGTGTGTTCAGGGTTTTTTAGAATATTCCCATGTAATCTTGCACTGCAACTGCTAAAGGTTCATCGTTCTTACGAAGATCCAGACCTATAGTAGTCCTCTCATGGCCAGGTTTCGATCTCGGATCCAGTTTGTTTCTCAAAGTTGACGAATTCGTGTGAGTTTAGGGTTTTTGAGAATTTTCCCATGGAATCTTGTCCTGTAACTGCTAGAGATTCATCGTTCTTACGAAGATCCAGACCGATAGTAGTCCTCTCATGGCCAGGTTTCGATTTCAGAGCCAGTTTGTTTCTCGAAGTTGACGAATTCGTGTGTGTTTAGGGTTTTTGAGAATATTCCCATGGAATCTTGCCCTGCAACTGCTAAAGATTCATCGTTCTTACGAAGTTCCAGATTTATAGTTGTCCTCTCATGGCCATGTTCCGATATCGGAGCAAGTTTGTTTCTCGAAGTTGACGAATTCGTGTGTGTTTAGGGTTTTCGAGAATATTCCCTTGGAATATCTTGCCGTGCATCTGCTAAAGATCCAGACCTATAGTAGTAATCTCATGGCCAGGTTTCGATCACAGAGCCAGTTTGTTTCTCGAAGTTGACGAATTCATGTGTGCTTAGGGTTTTTGAGAATATTCCCACGGAATCTTGCCCTGCAACTGCTAAAGATTCATCGTTCTTATGAAGTTCCAGACTTATCGTAGTCCTCTCATGGCCAAGATCCGATCTCGGAACCAGTTTGTTTCTTGAATAAGTTGAAGAATTCGTGTGTGTTTGGGGTTTTTTAGAATATTCCCATGGAATCTTTACCTGCAAGTGCTAAAGATTCATCGTTCTTACAAAGATCCAGACCTATAGTAGTCCTCTCATGGCCAGGTTTCGATCTCGGATCCAGTTTGTTTCTTGAAGTTGACGAATTCATGTGTGTTTAGGATTTTTGAGAATATTCCCATAGAATCTTGCCCTGCAACTGCTAAAGACTCATTGTTCTTACGAAGATCCAGACTTATAGTAGTCCTCTCATGGCAAGGTTTCGATCTCAGAGCCATTTTGTTTCTCTAAGTTGACGAATTTGTGTGTGTTTAGGTTTTTCGAGAATATTCTCATGGAATCTTTCTCTGCAACTGCTAAAGATTCATCGTTCTTACGAAGTTCCTGGCTTATAGTAGTCCTCTCATGGTCAGGTTTCGATCTCGGATCCAGTTTGTTTCTTGAAGTTGACGAATTCATGTGTGTTTAGGATTTTTGAGAATATTCCCATGGAATCTTGCCCTGCAACTGCTAAAGATTCATCGTTCTTACGAAGATCCAAACCTATAGTAGTCCTCTCATGGCCAGGTTTCGATCTCGGAGCCAGTTTGTTTCTCAAAGTTGACAAATTCGTGTGATATTAGGGTTTTTGAGAATATTCCCATGGAATCTTGTCCTGTAACTGCTAGAGATTCATCGTTCTTACGAAGATCCAGACCGATAGTAGTCCTCTCATGGCCAGGTTTCGATCTCAGAGCCAGTTTGTTTCTCGAAGTTCACGAATTCGTGTGTGTTTAGGGTTTTTGAGAATATTCCCATGGAATCTTGCCCTGCAACTGCTAAAGATTCATCGTTCTTACGAAGTTCCAGACTTATAGTAGTCCTCTCATGGCCATATTTCGAAATCGGAGCCAGTTTATTTCTCGAAGTTGACGAATTCGTGTGTGTTTTAGGTTTTTGAGAATATTCCCTTGGAATATCTTGTCGTGCATCTGCTAAAGATCCATATCGTTCTTACGAAGATCCAGACCTATAATAGTAATCTCATGGCCAGGTTTCGATCTCAGAGCCAGTTTGTCTCTCGAAGTTGACGAATTCATGTGTGGTTAGGGTTATTGAGAATATTCCCATGGAATCTTGCCCTGCAACTGCTAAAGATTCATCGTTCTTACGAAGTTCCAGAATTATAGTAGTCCTCTCATGGCCAGGTTTCGATCTCGGAGCCAGTTTGTTTCTTGAAGTTGACGAATTCGTGTGTGTTTGGGGTTTTTGAGAATATTCCCATGGAATCTTTACCTGCAAGTGCTAAAGATTCATCGTTCTTACAAAGATCCAGACCTATAGTAGTCCTCTCATGGCCAGGTTTCGATCTCAGAGCCAGTTTGTTTCTCGAAGTTGACGAATTCTTGTGTGTTTTGGGTTTTTGAGAATATTCCCATGGAATCTTGCCCTGCAACTGCTAAAGATTCATCGTTCTTACGAAGTTCCTGACTTATAGTAGTCCTCTCATGGACAGGTTTCGATCTCGGAGCCAGTTTGTTTCTTGAAGTTGACGAATTCATGTGTGTTTAGGATTTTTGAGAATATTCCCATGGAATCTTGCAATGAAACTGCTAAGGATTCATTGTTCTTACGAAGTTCCAGACTTATAGTAGTCCTCTCATGGCCAGGTTTCGATCTCGGAGCCAGTTTATATCTCGAAGTTGACGAATTCGTGTGTGTTTAGGGTTTATGTCAATATTCTCATGGAATCACACCCGGAAACTGCTAAAGATTCATCGTTCTTACGAAGATACAGACCTATAGTTGTCATCTCATGGCGAGGTTTCGATATTGGAGCCAGTTTGTTTCTCGAAGATGACGAATTCATGTGTGTTTAGGATTTTTGAGAATATTCCCATGGAATCTTGCCATGCAACTGCTAAAGATTCATTGTTCTTACGAAGTTCCAGACTTATAGTAGTCCTCTCATGTCCAGGTTTCGATCTCGTAGCCAGCTTATTTCTCTAAGTTGACGAATTCGTGTGTGTTTAGGGTTTATGACAATATTCTCATGGAATCTTACCCGGAAACTGCTAAAGATTCATCGTTCTTACGAAGATCCAGACCTATAGTAGTCATCTCATGGCGAGGTTTCGATCTTGGATCCAGTTTGTTTCTCGAAGATGACGAATTCATGTGAGTTTAGGGTTTTTGAGAATATTCCCATGTAATCTTGCCCTGCAACTGTTAAAGATTCATCGTTCTTACGAAGATCCAGACCTATAGTAGTCCTCTCATGGCCATGTTTCGATATCGGAGCCAGTTTGTTTCTCGAAGTTGACGAATTCGTGTGTGTTTAGGGTTTTCGAGAATATTCCCTTGGAATATCTTTCCGTGCATGATAGACACATTTTTGTGTCTAATTTGATCTCAATACTATATATTGTTGGCACTCGATTTTGTACTAATTTTGTTATTTTATGTATTTGTAGGTATTTTTTGGAAATAAACATTTTTGGAAAATTCGGCTCGAAAAGTTGATTTTGGCACCCGGAGGACACGTGTTATTCGGACTCTCGCTTTTGGATAAGGGGTAACCTAATTACTAAGGGGCACCCCCAGGACACCCTCTTCTTCATTTGAATTTCGATTTTGGCGGGAAAAATATTCATAACACAGGAGAATTTTCGATCGAAGAAATGAAGTAGTTGTAGGTCGATTCAATGGCTGAATTTTGGCAGAAAGATGTGATTTAGCCTAAGGAAGATAGTTTGGGTGTCGAATTTGATCGGAATTGGCTGGAAATATCGATTTAATTCTCGAGCTCAAAACAGAGCTACACGGAGTGAACACGACCTGTACACGGTGTTGTTTGTGTTTTGGTTGTGCATGGAAGTGTTTTGGAGGAGTTGGATGACTTATGAGGCATGTATAAGGCTAACTAGAGCGTGCAGGATCAAAGTTTACGTGTGTAGAAGCCAAAAATGGAAATTATTGTTAAATATGGGCAGCGAGCAATGACGGGATTAATGGGAGATTATACGGTGTTATGGTCGGATATTTTTGTTCTAAAACACTATAAATACAAGGCTAAAGAGTTTAGAAGAGTTGGAGAGTCTTTGGGAGAGTTTAGGAGCTGAGAAGAATCGAAAGAAAGTCACGCAGGAGAAAAGCTTGCTGCTGGTGCAAGGAAGAACACGAAGAACATAATACCCTCAGGGACAGTCGTTGATTAGTGTCGCTTAATTGCGACAATACTCAATTCCTTTCCCCGACTTCGGAACAACAACACCTCTGTTGTATCGTTCTTTTTGAACGCTCTATATGTGTCGCAAACACTGTTGTAAATTGTTTTCTCCATTTTCTCTTGATTGTAAACAACTTTTGAGTATCAATGAATCAATTTGAGAGGTTTTTCATCATGAGTAGCTAAACCCAATCCCAGGGGTGACGGAGGAAGCCATTCTTCCAAAAGTTATGTGGTAAAATTTATTTAAATTTATTTATGCAACTCTTTTATGATTAATTGCACCGAATAAAAATGGAGTAAATGATTTTTATTAATCAATTGTGTTTTCTCTTGATGGAGTATGCTTAGTAAATTGCTTTTGATACTTCATGCTCGCGATTAACAGTGGATGTTTTCAAAATCTAATTTAGGCAATGATTAGAATCACAATTTCCTTTGATTGGAGTTATATTGTCTAGAATTGTTATTGAATCACATAAATTTTGGTGAATGGTGGAATCCTGATCCCCGGTAAAAATTCTCTCCCATATTTTGTTAATATTGGGCATATAAAATTATTTATTTATTTTTATTAAGTATAAAAAAAAATTATCCTTCACAAATCCGAGAGTTTGAACCTTCACTACTACAACCACGAAAAATCTCTAATCACTTTGGTGCCGCTGCCGGGGAAGGATAATTTTTCGTGGTTGTAGTAGTGAAGGTTCAAACTCTCGGATTTGTGAAGGATAATTTTTTTTTTAGACTTAATAAAAATAAATAATAATTTTATATGCACAATATTAACAAAATATGGGAGAGAATTTTTACCGGGGATCAGGATTCCACCATTCACCAAAATTTATGTGATTCAATAACAATTCTTATCATGCAATTCTAGACAATATAACTCCAATCAAAGGAAATTGTGATTCTAATCATTGCCTAAATTAGATTTTGAAAACATCCACTGTTAATCGCGAGCATGAAGTATCAAAAGCAATTTACTAAGCATACTCCATCAAGAGAAAACACAATTGATTAATAAAAATCATTTACTCCATTTTTATTCGGTGCAATTAATCATAAAAGAGTTGCATAAATAAATTTAAATAAATTTTACCACATAACTTTTGGAAGAATGGCTTCCTCCGTCACCCCTGGGATTGGGTTTAGCTACTCATGATGAAAAACCTATCAAATTGATTCATTGATACTCAAAAGTTGTTTACAATCAAGAGAAAATGGAGAAAAACGGTTTACAACAGTGTTTGCGACACATATAGAGCGTTCAAAAAGAACGATACAACAGAGGTGCTGTTGTTCCGAAGTCGGGAAAGGAATTGAGTATTGTCACAATTAAGCGACACTAATCAACGACTGTCCCTGAGGGTATTATGTTCTTCGTGTTCTTCCTTGCACCAGCAACAAGCTTTTCTCCTGCGTGACTTTCTTTCAATTCTTCTCGGCTCCTAAACTCTCCCAAAGACTCTCCAACTCTTCTAAACTCTTTAGCCTTGTATTTATAGTGTTTTAGAACAAAAATATCCGACCATAACACCGTATAATCTCCCATTAATCCCGTCATTGCTCGCTGCCCATATTTAACAATAATTTCCATTTTTGGCTTCTACACACGTAAACTTTGATCCTGCACGCTCTAGTTAGCCTTATACATGCCTCATAAGTCATCCAACTCCTCCAAAACACTTCCATGCACAACCAAAACACAAACAACACCGTGTACAGGTCGTGTTCACTCCGTGTAGCTCTGTTTTGAGCTCGAGAATTAAATCGATATTTCCAGCCAATTCCGATCAAATTCGACACCCAAACTATCTTCCTTAGGCTAAATCACATCTTTCTGCCAAAATTCAGCCATTGAATCGACCTACAACTACTTCATTTCTTCGATCGAAAATTCTCCTGTGTTATGAATATTTTTCCCGCCAAAATCGAAATTCAAATGAAGAAGAGGGTGTCCTGGGGGTGCCCCTTAGTAATTAGGTTACCCCTTATCCAAAAGCGAGAGTCCGAATAACACGTGTCCTCCGGGTGCCAAAATCAACTTTTCGAGCCGAATTTTCCAAAAATGTTTATTTCCAAAAAATACCTACAAATACATAAAATAACAAAATTAGTACAAAATCGAGTGCCAACAATATATAGTATTGAGATCAAATTAGACACAAAAATGTGTCTATCATGCACGGAAAGATATTCCAAGGGAATATTCTCGAAAACCCTAAACACACACGAATTCGTCAACTTCGAGAAACAAACTGGCTCCGATATCGAAACATGGCCATGAGAGGACTACTATAGGTCTGGATCTTCGTAAGAACGATGAATCTTTAACAGTTGCAGGGCAAGATTACATGGGAATATTCTCAAAAACCCTAAACTCACATGAATTCGTCATCTTCGAGAAACAAACTGGATCCAAGATCGAAACCTCGCCATGAGATGACTACTATAGGTCTGGATCTTCGTAAGAACGATGAATCTTTAGCAGTTTCCGGGTAAGATTCCATGAGAATATTGTCATAAACCCTAAACACACACGAATTCGTCAACTTAGAGAAATAAGCTGGCTACGAGATCGAAACCTGGACATGAGAGGACTACTATAAGTCTGGAACTTCGTAAGAACAATGAATCTTTAGCAGTTGCATGGCAAGATTCCATGGGAATATTCTCAAAAATCCTAAACACACATGAATTCGTCATCTTCGAGAAACAAACTGGCTCCAATATCGAAACCTCGCCATGAGATGACAACTATAGGTCTGTATCTTCGTAAGAACGATGAATCTTTAGCAGTTTCCGGGTGTGATTCCATGAGAATATTGACATAAACCCTAAACACACACGAATTCGTCAACTTCGAGATATAAACTGGCTCCGAGATCGAAACCTGGCCATGAGAGGACTACTATAAGTCTGGAACTTCGTAAGAACAATGAATCCTTAGCAGTTTCATTGCAAGATTCCATGGGAATATTCTCAAAAATCCTAAACACACATGAATTCGTCAACTTCAAGAAACAAACTGGCTCCGAGATCGAAACCTGTCCATGAGAGGACTACTATAAGTCAGGAACTTCGTAAGAACGATGAATCTTTAGCAGTTGCAGGGCAAGATTCCATGGGAATATTCTCAAAAACCCAAAACACACAAGAATTCGTCAACTTCGAGAAACAAACTGGCTCTGAGATCGAAACCTGGCCATGAGAGGACTACTATAGGTCTGGATCTTTGTAAGAACGATGAATCTTTAGCACTTGCAGGTAAAGATTCCATGGGAATATTCTCAAAAACCCCAAACACACACGAATTCGTCAACTTCAAGAAACAAACTGGCTCCGAGATCGAAACCTGGCCATGAGAGGACTACTATAATTCTGGAACTTCGTAAGAACGATGAATCTTTAGCAGTTGCAGGGCAAGATTCCATGGGAATATTCTCAATAACCCTAACCACACATGAATTCGTCAACTTCGAGAGACAAACTGGCTCTGAGATCGAAACCTGGCCATGAGATTACTATTATAGGTCTGGATCTTCGTAAGAACGATATGGATCTTTAGCAGATGCACGACAAGATATTCCAAGGGAATATTCTCAAAAACCTAAAACACACACGAATTCGTCAACTTCGAGAAATAAACTGGCTCCGATTTCGAAATATGGCCATGAGAGGACTACTATAAGTCTGGAACTTCGTAAGAACGATGAATCTTTAGCAGTTGCAGGGCAAGATTCCATGGGAATATTCTCAAAAACCCTAAACACACACGAATTCGTGAACTTCGAGAAACAAACTGGCTCTGAGATCGAAACCTGGCCATGAGAGGACTACTATCGGTCTGGATCTTCGTAAGAACGATGAATCTCTAGCAGTTACAGGACAAGATTCCATGGGAATATTCTCAAAAACCCTAATATCACACGAATTTGTCAACTTTGAGAAACAAACTGGCTCCGAGATCGAAACCTGGCCATGAGAGGACTACTATAGGTTTGGATCTTCGTAAGAACGATGAATCTTTAGCAGTTGCAGGGCAAGATTCCATGGGAATATTCTCAAAAATCCTAAACACACATGAATTCGTCAACTTCAAGAAACAAACTGGATCCGAGATCGAAACCTGACCATGAGAGGACTACTATAAGCCAGGAACTTCGTAAGAACGATGAATCTTTAGCAGTTGCAGAGAAAGATTCCATGAGAATATTCTCGAAAAACCTAAACACACACAAATTCGTCAACTTAGAGAAACAAAATGGCTCTGAGATCGAAACCTTGCCATGAGAGGACTACTATAAGTCTGGATCTTCGTAAGAACAATGAGTCTTTAGCAGTTGCAGGGCAAGATTCTATGGGAATATTCTCAAAAATCCTAAACACACATGAATTCGTCAACTTCAAGAAACAAACTGGATCCGAGATCGAAACCTGGCCATGAGAGGACTACTATAGGTCTGGATCTTTGTAAGAACGATGAATCTTTAGCACTTGCAGGTAAAGATTCCATGGGAATATTCTAAAAAACCCCAAACACACACGAATTCTTCAACTTATTCAAGAAACAAACTGGTTCCGAGATCGGATCTTGGCCATGAGAGGACTACGATAAGTCTGGAACTTCATAAGAACGATGAATCTTTAGCAGTTGCAGGGCAAGATTCCGTGGGAATATTCTCAAAAACCCTAAGCACACATGAATTCGTCAACTTCGAGAAACAAACTGGCTCTGTGATCGAAACCTGGCCATGAGATTACTACTATAGGTCTGGATCTTTAGCAGATGCACGGCAAGATATTCCAAGGGAATATTCTCGAAAACCCTAAACACACACGAATTCGTCAACTTCGAGAAACAAACTTGCTCCGATATCGGAACATGGCCATGAGAGGACAACTATAAATCTGGAACTTCGTAAGAACGATGAATCTTTAGCAGTTGCAGGGCAAGATTCCATGGGAATATTCTCAAAAACCCTAAACACACACGAATTCGTCAACTTCGAGAAACAAACTGGCTCTGAAATCGAAACCTGGCCATGAGAGGACTACTATCGGTCTGGATCTTCGTAAGAACGATGAATCTCTAGCAGTTACAGGACAAGATTCCATGGGAAAATTCTCAAAAACCCTAAACTCACACGAATTCGTCAACTTTGAGAAACAAACTGGATCCGAGATCGAAACCTGGCCATGAGAGGACTACTATAGGTCTGGATCTTCGTAAGAACGATGAACCTTTAGCAGTTGCAGTGCAAGATTACATGGGAATATTCTAAAAAACCCTGAACACACACGAATTCGTCAACTTCGAGAAACAAACTGGCTCCGAGATCGAAACCTGGCCATGAGAGGACTACTATCGGTCTGGATCTTCGTAAGAACGATGAATCTTTAGCAGTTGCAGGACAAGATTCCATGGGAATTTTCTCAAAAACCCTAAACTCACACGAATTCGTCAACTTTGAGAAACAAACTGGCTCCGAGATCGAAACCTGGCCATGAGAGGACTAATATAGGTCTGGATCTTCGTAAGAACGATGAAACTTTAGCAGTTGCAGGGCAAGATTCCATGGGAATATTCTCAAAAATCCTAACCACACATGAATTCGTCAACTTCGAGAGACAAACTGGCTCTGAGATCGAAACCTGGCCATGAGATTACTATTATAGGTCTGGATCTTCGTAAGAACGATATGGATCTTTAGCAGATGCACGACAAGATATTCCAAGGGAATATTCTCAAAAACCCAAAACACACACGAATTCGTCAACTTCGAGAAATAAACTGGCTCCGAGTTCGAAACATGGCCATGAGAGGACTACTATAAGTCTGGAACTTCGTAAGAACGATGAATCTTTAGCAGTTGCAGGGCAAGATTCCATGGGAATATTCTCAAAAACACTAAACACACACGAATTCGTCAACTTCGAGAAACAAACTGGCTCTGAGATCGAAACCTGGCCATGAGAGGACTACTATCGGTCTGGATCTTCGTAAGAACGATGAATCTATAGCAGTTACAGGACAAGATTCCATGGGAATATTCTCAAAAACCCTAAACTCACACGAATTCGTCAACTTTGAGAAACAAACTGTCTCCGAGATCGAAACCTGGCCATGAGAGGACTACTATAGGTCTGGATCTTCGTAAGAACGATGAATCTTTAACAGTTGCAGGGCAAGATTACATGGGAATATTCTCAAAAACCCTAAACTCACATGAATTCGTCATCTTCGAGAAACAAACTGGATCCAAGATCGAAACCTCGCCATGAGATGACTACTATAGGTCTGGATCTTCGTAAGAACGATGAATCTTTAGCAGTTTCCGGGTAAGATTCCATGAGAATATTGTCATAAACCCTAAACATACACGAATTCGTCAACTTAGAGAAATAAGCTGGCTACGAGATCGAAACCTGGACATGAGAGGACTACTATAAGTATGGAACTTCGTAAGAACGATGAATCTTTAGCAGTTGCATGGCAAGATTCCATGGGAATATTCTCAAAAATCCTAAACACACATGAATTCGTCATCTTCGAGAAACAAACTGGCTCCAATATCGAAACCTCGCCATGAGATGACAACTATAGGTCTGTATCTTCGTAAGAACGATGAATCTTTAGCAGTTTCCGGGTGTGATTCCATGAGAATATTGACATAAACCCTAAACACACACGAATTCGTCAACTTCGAGATATAAACTGGCTCCGAGATCGAAACCTGGCCATGAGAGGACTACTATAAGTCTGGAACTTCGTAAGAACAATGAATCCTTAGCAGTTTCATTGCAAGATTCCATGGGAATATTCTCAAAAATCCTAAACACACATGAATTCGTCAACTTCAAGAAACAAACTGGCTCCGAGATCGAAACCTGTCCATGAGAGGACTACTATAAGTCAGGAACTTCGTAAGAACGATGAATCTTTAGCAGTTGCAGGGCAAGATTCCATGGGAATATTCTCAAAAACCCTAAACACACACAAATTCGTCAACTTAGAGAAACAAACTGGCTCCGAGATCGAAACCTTGCCATGAGAGGACTACTATAAGTCTGGATCTTCGTAAGAACAATGAGTCTTTAGCACTTGCAGGGCAAGATTCCATGGGAATATTCTCAAAAACCCAAAACACACACGAATTCGTCAAATTATTCAAGAAAAAAACTGGCTCCGAGATCGAAACTTGGCCATGAGAGGACTACGATAAGTCTGGAACTTCGTAAGAACGATAATCTTTAGCATTTGCAGGGCAAGATTCCGTGGGAATATTCTCAAAAACCCTAAGCACACATGAATTCGTCAACTTCAAGAGACAAACTGGCTCTGAGATCTAAACCTGGCCATGAGATTACTACTATAGGTCTGGATCTTCGTAAGAACGATATGGATCTTTAGCAGATGCACGGCAAGATATTCCAAGGGAATATTCTCGAAAACTCTAAACACACACGAATTCGTCAACTTCGAGAAACGAACTGGCTCCGAGATCGAAACATGGCCATGAGAGGACTACTATAAGTCTGGAACTTCGTAAGAACAATGAATCTTTAGCAGTTGCAGGGCAAGATTCAATGGGAATATTCTTAAAAACCCTGAACGCACACGAATTCGTCAACTTCGAGAAACAAACTGGCTCCGAGATCGAAACCTGGCCATGAGAGGACTACTATCGGTCTGGATCTTCGTAAGAACGATGAATCTTTAGCAGTTGCAGGACAAGATTCCATGGGAATATTCTAAAAAACCCTAAACTCACACGAATTCGTCAACTTTGAGAAACAAACTGCCTCCGAGATCGAAACCTGGCCATGAGAGGACTACTATAGGTCTGGATCTTCGTAAGAACGATGAATCTTTAGTAGTTGCAGGGCAAGATTACATGGGAATATTCTCAAAAACCATAAACACACATGAATTCGTCATCTTCGAGAAACAAACTGGCTCCAAGATCGAAACCTCGCCATGAGATGACTACTATAGGTCTGGATCTTCGTAAGAACGATGAATATTTAGCAGTTTCCGGGTAAGATTCTATGAGAATATTGTCATAAACCCTAAACACACACGAATTCGTCAACTTCGAGAAATAAACTGGCTCCGAGATCGAAACCTGGCCATGAGAGGACTACTATAAGTCTGGAACTTCGTAAGAACAATGACTCTTTAGCAATTGCATGGCAAGATTCCATGGGAATATTCTCAAAAATCCTAAACACACATGAATTCGTCAACTTCAAGAAACAAACTGGCTCCGAGATCGAAACCTGTCCATGAGAGGACTACTATAAGTCAGGAACTTCGTAAGAACGATGAATCTTTAGCAGTTGCAGGGCAAGATTCCATGGGAATATTCTCAAAAACCCTAAACACACACAAATTCGTCAACTTAGAGAAACAAACTGGCTCCGAGATCGAAACCTTGCCATGAGAGGACTACTATAAGTCTGGATCTTCGTAAGAACAATGAGTCTTTAGCAGTTGCAGGGCAAGATTCTATGGGAATATTCTCAAAAACCCAAAACACACACGAATTCGTCAACTTCGAGAAACAAACTGGCTCTGAGATCGAAACCTGGCCATGAGAGGACTACTATAGGTCTGGACCTTTGTAAGAACGATGAATCTTTAGCACTTGCAGGTAAAGATTCCATGGGAATATTCTAAAAAACCCCAAACACACACGAATTCTTCAACTTATTCAAGAAACAAACTGGCTCCGAGATCGGATCTTGGCCATGAGAGGACTACGATAAGTCTGGAACTTCATAAGAACGATGAATCTTTAGCAGTTGCAGGGCAAGATTCCGTGGGAATATTCTCAAAAACCCTAAGCACACATGAATTCGTCAACTTCGAGAAACAAACTGGCTCTGTGATCGAAACCTGGCCATGAGATTACTACTATAGGTCTGGATCTTTAGCAGATGCACGGCAAGATATTCCAAGGGAATATTCTCGAAAACCCTAAACACACACGAATTCGTCAACTTCGAGAAACAAACTTGCTCCGATATCGGAACATGGCCATGAGAGGACAACTATAAGTCTGGAACTTCGTAAGAACGACGAATCTTTAGCAGTTGCAGGGCAAGATTCCATGGGAATATTCTCAAAAACCCTAAACACACACGAATTCGTCAACTTCGAGAAACAAACTGGCTCTGAAATCGAAACCTGGCCATGAGAGGACTACTATCGGTCTGGATCTTCGTAAGAACGATGAATCTCTAGCAGTTACAGGACAAGATTCCATGGGAAAATTCTCAAAAACCCTAAACTCACACGAATTCGTCAACTTTGAGAAACAAACTGGATCCGAGATCGAAACCTGGCCATGAGAGGACTACTATAGGTCTGGATCTTCGTAAGAACGATGAACCTTTAGCAGTTGCAGTGCAAGATTCCATGGGAATATTCTAAAAAACCCTGAACACACACGAATTCGTCAACTTCGAGAAACAAACTGGCTCCGAGATCGAAACCTGGCCATGAGAGGACTACTATCGGTCTGGATCTTCGTAAGAACGATGAATCTTTAGCAGTTGCAGGACAAGATTCCATGGGAATTTTCTCAAAAACCCTAAACTCACACGAATTCGTCAACTTTGAGAAACAAACTGGCTCCGAGATCGAAACCTGGCCATGAGAGGACTAATATAGGTCTGGATCTTCGTAAGAACGATGAAACTTTAGCAGTTGCAGGGCAAGATTCCATGGGAATATTCTCAAAAATCCTAACCACACATGAATTCGTCAACTTCGAGAGACAAACTGGTTCTGAGATCGAAACCTGGCCATGAGATTACTATTATAGGTCTGGATCTTCGTAAGAACGATATGGATCTTTAGCAGATGCACGACAAGATATTCCAAGGGAATATTCTCAAAAACCCAAAACACACACGAATTCGTCAACTTCGAGAAATAAACTGGCTCCGAGTTCGAAACATGGCCATGAGAGGACTACTATAAGTCTGGAACTTCGTAAGAACGATGAATCTTTAGCAGTTGCAGGGCAAGATTCCATGGGAATATTCTCAAAAACACTAAACACACACGAATTCGTCAACTTCGAGAAACAAACTGGCTCTGAGATCGAAACCTGGCCATGAGAGGACTACTATCGGTCTGGATCTTCGTAAGAACGATGAATCTATAGCAGTTACAGGACAAGATTCCATGGGAATATTCTCAAAAACCCTAAACTCACACGAATTCGTCAACTTTGAGAAACAAACTGTCTCCGAGATCGAAACCTGGCCATGAGAGGACTACTATAGGTCTGGATCTTCGTAAGAACGATGAATCTTTAACAGTTGCAGGGCAAGATTACATGGGAATATTCTCAAAAACCCTAAACTCACATGAATTCGTCATCTTCGAGAAACAAACTGGCTCCAAGATCGAAACCTCGCCATGAGATGACTACTATAGGTATGGATCTTCGTAAGAACGATGAATCTTTAACAGTTTCCGGGTAAGATTCCATGAGAATATTGTCATAAACCCTAAACACACACGAATTCATCAACTTAGAGAAATAAACTGGCTACGAGATCGAAACCTGGACATGAGAGGACTACTATAAGTCTGGAACTTCGTAAGAACA
Source organism: Papaver somniferum (assembly GCF_003573695.1). Classification (NCBI taxonomy): domain Eukaryota; kingdom Viridiplantae; phylum Streptophyta; class Magnoliopsida; order Ranunculales; family Papaveraceae; genus Papaver; species Papaver somniferum. Next base: position 94,491,760 of record NC_039367.1, read on the forward strand.
ATGAATCTTTAGCAGTTGCATGGCAAGATTCCATGGGAATATTCTCAAAAATCCTAAACACACATGAATTCGTCAACTTAAAGAAACAAATTGGATCCGAGATCGAAACCTGTCCATGAGAGGACTACTATAAGCCAGGAACTTCGTAAGAACGATGAATCTTTAGCAGTTGCAGGGCAAGATTCCATGAGAATATTCTCAAAAACCCTAAACACACACAAATTCGTCAACTTAGAGAAACAAAATGGCTCCGAGATCGAAACCTTGCCATGAGAGGACTACTATAAGTCTGGATCTTCGTAAGAACAATGAGTATTTAACAGTTGCAGGGCAAGATTCTATGGGAATATTCTCAAAAACCCAAAACACACACGAATTCGTCAACTTCGAGAAACAAACTAGCTCTGAGATCGAAACCTGGACATCAGAGGACTACTATAGGTCTGGATCTTTGTAAGAACGATGAATCTTTAGCACTTGCAGTTAAATATTCCATGGGAATATTCTAAAAAACCCCAAACACACACGAATTCGTCAACTTATTCAAGAAACAAACTAGCTTCGAGATCGGATCTTGGCCATGAGAGGACTACGATAAGTCTGGAACTTCGTAAGAACGATGAATCTTTAGCAGTTGCAGGGCAATATTTCGTGGGAATATTCTCAAAAACCCTAAGCACACATGAATTCGTCAACTTCGAGAGACAAACTGGCTCTAAGATCGAAACCTGGCCATGAGATTACTACTATAGGTCTGGATCTTCGTAAGAACGATATGGATTCTTTAGCAGATGCACGGAAAGATATTCCAAGGGAATATTCTCGAAAACCCTAAACACACACGAATTCGTCAACTTCGAGAAACAAACTGGCTCCGATATCGAAACATGGCCATGAGAGGACTACTATAAGTCTTGAATTTTGTAAGAACGATGAAACTTTAGCAGTTGCAGGGCAAGATTCCATGAGAATATTCTCAAAAACCCTGAACACACACGAATTCGTCAACTTCGAGAAACAAACTGGCTCCGAGATCGAAACCTGGCCATGAGAGGACTACTATCGGTCTGGATCTTCGTAAGAATGATGAATCTTTAGCAGTTGCAGGACAAGATTCCATGGGAATATTCTCAAAAACCCTAAACTCACACGAATTCGTCAACTTTGAGAAACAAACTGGCTCCGTGATCGAAACCTGGCCATGAGAGGACTACTATAGGTCTGGATCTTCGTAAGAACGATGAATCTTTAACAGTTGCAGGGCAAGATTACATGGGAATATTCTCAAAAACCCTAAACACACATGAATTCGTCATCTTCGAGAAACAAACTGGCTCCAAGATCGAAACCTCGCCATGAGATGACTACTATAGGTCTGGATCTTCGTAAGAACGATGAATCTTTAGCAGTTTCCGGGTAAGATTCCATGAGAATATTGTCATAAACCCTAAACACACACGAATTCGTCAACTTAGAGAAATAAACTGGCTCCGAGATCGAAACCTGGCCATGAGAGGACTACTATAAGTCTGGAACTTCGTAAGAACAATGAATCTTTAGCAGTTGCATGGCAAGATTCCATGGGAATATTCTCAAAAATCCTAAACACACATGAATTCGTCAACTTCAAGAAACAAATTGGATCCGAGATCGAAACCTGTCCATGAGAGGACTACTATAAGCCAGGAACTTCGTAAGAACGATGAATCTTTAGCAGTTGCAGGGCAAGATTCCATGAGAATATTCTCAAAAACCCTAAACACACACAAATTCGTCAACTTAGAGAAACAAAATTGCTCCGAGATCGAAACCTTGCCATGAGAGGACTACTATAAGTCTGGATCTTCGTAAGAACAATGAGTATTTAACAGTTGCAGGGCAAGATTCTATGGGAATATTCTCAAAAACCCAAAAAACACACGAATTCGTCAACTTCGAGAAACAAACTAGCTCTGAGATCGAAACCTGGACATGAGAGGACTACTATAGGTCTGGATCTTTGTAAGAACGATGAATCTTTAGCACTTGCAGTTAAATATTCCATGGGAATATTCTAAAAAACCCCAAACATACACGAATTCGTCAACTTATTCAAGAAACAAACTGGCTCCGAGATCGGATCTTGGCCATGAGAGGACTACGATAAGTCTGGAACTTCGTAAGAACGATGAATCTTTAGCAGTTGCAGGGCAATATTCCGTGGGAATATTCTCAAAAACCCTATGCACACATGAATTCGTCAACTTCGAGAGACAAACTGGCTCTGAGATCGAAACCTGGCCATGAGATTACTACTATAGGTCTGGATCTTCGTAAGAACGATATGGATTCTTTAGAAGATGCACTGTTGTAATTTTGAAAGTGGTAGTAAAAGTTCGTTGCTCGGACTTGTAAAGATAATGGATTTTTAGATTTATAAAATTTATATACAAAAATATTGACAAATTGGTAGAGAGTTACTGGGACTAAAGATTCGGCCATTTTTCATTTTCAAGTGGTTCAGAATTTAATTCTAGGCGATTATAGTTCAAAACAAAACAAATATTAACTCTAGTTTATTGCCAAGATAGATTTTATAAAATATTACTTGTATTTCTTAAGCATGGAATATCAAAAATCCCTAGGACTAAGCATACTCCATCAAATGAAATCACAAGTAATTAATTTAAAATCTTATTTCAATTAAAATTGGTACAAAAAGTAAATAAAGAATTAATTTAAATTACCACATGGATGAAACACGGCCTCCTCCGTCGTCCCAGTGTTGGGTTTAGCTCATCATGGTGAAAAACCTCTCAAAATATTTCATTGATGCTCAAAAGTGTTTTACAATGAAGAGAAAGATAAGTAAATGTTCTAAAACAGGATTCTGCGACCCACAGAAGGCGTCCAAGGTAAACGACAGAGCTGATGTGCTGTTGTCGCTGAAAAGCTACGACCCACGCCTGTGAGTCTCTTTCACTGTTGATAAACGACTGCTGATGCTAGTCTGTTCTTCGCGTTCTTGGTGTTCTTCATCAGCAGCAGCAGCAGAAACATAGTTTGATCAACTCTTGATTTCTGCGTCTGTGGCTCTCCTCTCTTCTCCAAACTCTCGACTCCTAAACTATCCCAAAGACTCTCCAACCCTTCTCAACTCTTTAGCCTTGTATTTATAGTGTTTTAGAACAAAAATATCCGACCATAACACCGTATAATCTCCCGTTAATCCCGTCATTGCTCGCTGCCCATATTTAACAATAATTTCCATTTTTGGCTTCTACACACGTAAACTTTGATCCTGCACGCTCTAGTTAGCCTTATACATGCCTCATAAGTCATCCAACTCCTCCAAAACACTTCTATGCACAACCAAAACACAAACAACACCGTGTACAGGTCGTGTTCACTCCGTGTAGCTCTGTTTTGAGCTCGAGAATTAAATCGATATTTCCAGCCAATTCCGATCAAATTCGACACCCAAACTATCTTCCTTAGGCTAAATCACATCTTTCTGCCAAAATTCAGCCATTGAATCGACCTACAACTACTTCATTTCTTCGATCGAAAATTCTCCTGTGTTATGAATATTTTTCCCGCCAAAATCGAAATTCAAATGAAGAAGAGGGTGTCTTGGGGGTGCCCCTTAGTAATTAGGTTACCCCTTATCCAAAAGCGAGAGTCCGAATAACACGTGTCCTCCGGGTGCCAAAATCAACTTTTCGAGCCGAATTTTCCAAAAATGTTTATTTCCAAAAAATACCTACAAATACATAAAATAACAAAATTAGTACAAAATCGAGTGCCAACAATATATAGTATTGAGATCAAATTAGACACAAAAATGTGTCTATCATGCACGGAAAGATATTCCAAGGGAATATTCTCGAAAACCCTAAACACACACGAATTCGTCAACTTCGAGAAACAAACTGGCTCCGATATCGAAACATGGCCATGAGAGGACTACTATAGGTCTGGATCTTCGTAAGAACGATGAATCTTTAACAGTTGCAGGGCAAGATTACATGGGAATATTCTCAAAAACCCTAAACTCACATGAATTCGTCATCTTCGAGAAACAAACTGGATCCAAGATCGAAACCTCGCCATGAGATGACTACTATAGGTCTGGATCTTCGTAAGAACGATGAATCTTTAGCAGTTTCCGGGTAAGATTCCATGAGAATATTGTCATAAACCCTAAACACACACGAATTCGTCAACTTAGAGAAATAAGCTGGCTACGAGATCGAAACCTGGACATGAGAGGACTACTATAAGTCTGGAACTTCGTAAGAACAATGAATCTTTAGCAGTTGCATGGCAAGATTCCATGGGAATATTCTCAAAAACACTAAACACACACGAATTCGTCAACTTCGAGAAACAAACTGGCTCTGAGATCGAAACCTGGCCATGAGAGGACTACTATCGGTCTGGATCTTCGTAAGAACGATGAATCTATAGCAGTTACAGGACAAGATTCCATGGGAATATTCTCAAAAACCCTAAACTCACACGAATTCGTCAACTTTGAGAAACAAACTGTCTCCGAGATCGAAACCTGGCCATGAGAGGACTACTATAGGTCTGGATCTTCGTAAGAACGATGAATCTTTAACAGTTGCAGGGCAAGATTACATGGGAATATTCTCAAAAACCCTAAACTCACATGAATTCGTCATCTTCGAGAAACAAACTGGATCCAAGATCGAAACCTCGCCATGAGATGACTACTATAGGTCTGGATCTTCGTAAGAACGATGAATCTTTAGCAGTTTCCGGGTAAGATTCCATGAGAATATTGTCATAAACCCTAAACACACACGAATTCGTCAACTTAGAGAAATAAGCTGGCTACGAGATCGAAACCTGGACATGAGAGGACTACTATAAGTCTGGAACTTCGTAAGAACAATGAATCTTTAGCAGTTGCATGGCAAGATTCCATGGGAATATTCTCAAAAATCCTAAACACACATGAATTCGTCATCTTCGAGAAACAAACTGGCTCCAATATCGAAACCTCGCCATGAGATGACAACTATAGGTCTGTATCTTCGTAAGAACGATGAATCTTTAGCAGTTTCCGGGTGTGATTCCATGAGAATATTGACATAAACCCTAAACACACACGAATTCGTCAACTTCGAGATATAAACTGGCTCCGAGATCGAAACCTGGCCATGAGAGGACTACTATAAGTCTGGAACTTCGTAAGAACAATGAATCCTTAGCAGTTTCATTGCAAGATTCCATGGGAATATTCTCAAAAATCCTAAACACACATGAATTCGTCAACTTCAAGAAACAAACTGGCTCCGAGATCGAAACCTGTCCATGAGAGGACTACTATAAGTCAGGAACTTCGTAAGAACGATGAATCTTTAGCAGTTGCAGCGCAAGATTCCATGGGAATATTCTCAAAAACCCTAAACACACACAAATTCGTCAACTTAGAGAAACAAACTGGCTCCGAGATCGAAACCTTGCCATGATAGGACTACAATAAGTCTGGATCTTCGTAAGAACAATGAGTCTTTAGCAGTTGCAGGGCAAGATTCTATGGGAATATTCTCAAAAACCCAAAACACACACGAATTCGTCAACTTCGAGAAACAAACTGGCTCTGAGATCGAAACCTGGCCATGAGAGGACTACTATAGGTCTGGACCTTTGTAATAACGATGAATCTTTAGCACTTGCAGGTAAAGATTCCATGGGAATATTCTAAAAAACCCCAAACACACACGAATTCGTCAAATTATTCAAGAAAAAAACTGGCTCCGAGATCGAAACTTGGCCATGAGAGGACTACGATAAGTCTGGAACTTCGTAAGAACGATAATCTTTAGCATTTGCAGGGCAAGATTCCGTGGGAATATTCTCAAAAACCCTAAGCACACATGAATTCGTCAACTTCAAGAGACAAACTGGCTCTGAGATCTAAACCTGGCCATGAGATTACTACTATAGGTCTGGATCTTCGTAAGAACGATATGGATCTTTAGCAGATGCACGGCAAGATATTCCAAGGGAATATTCTCGAAAACTCTAAACACACACGAATTCGTCAACTTCGAGAAACGAACTGGCTCCGAGATCGAAACATGGCCATGAGAGGACTACTATAAGTCTGGAACTTCGTAAGAACAATGAATCTTTAGCAGTTGCAGGGCAAGATTCCATGGGAATATTCTTAAAAACCCTGAACACACACGAATTCGTCAACTTCGAGAAACGAACTGGCTCCGAGATCGAAACATGGCCATGAGAGGACTACTATAAGTCTGGAACTTCGTAAGAACAATGAATCTTTAGCAGTTGCAGGGCAAGATTCAATGGGAATATTCTTAAAAACCCTGAACGCACACGAATTCGTCAACTTCGAGAAACAAACTGGCTCCGAGATCGAAACCTGGCCATGAGAGGACTACTATCGGTCTGGATCTTCGTAAGAACGATGAATCTTTAGCAGTTGCAGGACAAGATTCCATGGGAATATTCTAAAAAACCCTAACCTCACACGAATTCGTCAACTTTGAGAAACAAACTGCCTCCGAGATCGAAACCTGGCCATGAGAGGACTACTATAGGTCTGGATCTTCGTAAGAACGATGAATCTTTAGCAGTTGCAGGGCAAGATTACATGGGAATATTCTCAAAAACCATAAACACACATGAATTCGTCATCTTCGAGAAACAAACTGGCTCCAAGATCGAAACCTCGCCATGAGATGACTACTATAGGTCTGGATCTTAGTAAGAACGATGAATATTTAGCAGTTTCCGGGTAAGATTCTATGAGAATATTGTCATAAACCCTAAACACACACGAATTCGTCAACTTCGAGAAATAAACTGGCTCCGAGATCGAAACCTGGCCATGAGAGGACTACTATAAGTCTGGAACTTCGTAAGAACAATGACTCTTTAGCAATTGCATGGCAAGATTCCATGGGAATATTCTCAAAAATCCTAAACACACATGAATTCGTCAACTTCAAGAAACAAACTGGCTCCGAGATCGAAACCTGTCCATGAGAGGACTACTATAAGTCAGGAACTTCGTAAGAACGATGAATCTTTAGCAGTTGCAGGGCAAGATTCCATGGGAATATTCTCAAAAACCCAAAACACACAAGAATTCGTCAACTTCGAGAAACAAACTGGCTCTGAGATCGAAACCTGGCCATGAGAGGACTACTATAGGTCTGGATCTTTGTAAGAACGATGAATCTTTAGCACTTGCAGGTAAAGATTCCATGGGAATATTCTCAAAAACCCCAAACACACACGAATTCGTCAACTTCAAGAAACAAACTGGCTCCGAGATCGAAACCTGGCCATGAGAGGACTACTATAATTCTGGAACTTCGTAAGAACGATGAATCTTTAGCAGTTGCAGGGCAAGATTCCATGGGAATATTCTCAAAAACCCTAACCACACATGAATTCGTCAACTTCGAGAGACAAACTGGCTCTGAGATCGAAACCTGGCCATGAGATTACTATTATAGGTCTGGATCTTCGTAAGAACGATATGGATCTTTAGCAGATGCACGACAAGATATTCCAAGGGAATATTCTCAAAAACCTAAAACACACACGAATTCGTCAACTTCGAGAAATAAACTGGCTCCGAGTTCGAAATATGGCCATGAGAGGACTACTATAAGTCTGGAACTTCGTAAGAACGATGAATCTTTAGCAGTTGCAGGGCAAGATTCCATGGGAATATTCTCAAAAACCCTAAACACACACGAATTCGTGAACTTCGAGAAACAAACTGGCTCTGAGATCGAAACCTGGCCATGAGAGGACTACTATCGGTCTGGATCTTCGTAAGAACGATGAATCTCTAGCAGTTACAGGACAAGATTCCATGGGAATATTCTCAAAAACCCTAATATCACACGAATTTGTCAACTTTGAGAAACAAACTGGATTCGAGATCGAAACCTGGCCATGAGAGGACTACTATAGGTTTGGATCTTCGTAAGAACGATGAATCTTTAACAGTTGCAGGGCAAGATTACATGGGAATATTCTCAAAAATCCTAAACACACATGAATTCGTCAACTTCAAGAAACAAACTGGATCCGAGATCGAAACCTGTCCATGAGAGGACTACTATAAGCCAGGAACTTCGTAAGAACGATGAATCTTTAGCAGTTGCAGAGAAAGATTCCATGAGAATATTCTCGAAAAACCTAAACACACAAAAATTCGTCAACTTAGAGAAACAAAATGGCTCCGAGATCGAAACCTTGCCATGAGAGGACTACTATAAGTCTGGATTTTCGTAAGAACAATGAGTCTTTAGCAGTTGCAGGGCAAGATTCTATGGGAATATTGTCATAAACTTTAAACACACATGAATTCGTCATCTTCGAGAAACAAACTGGCTCCAAGATCGAAACCTCGCCATAAGATGACTACTATAGGTCTGGATCTTCGTAAGAACGATGAATCTTTAGCAGTTTCCGGGTAAGATTCCATGAGAATATTGTCATAAACCCTAAACACACACGAATTCGTCAACTTCGAGAAATAAACTGGCTCCGAGATCGAAACCTGGACATGAGAGGACTATTATAAGTCTGGAACTTCGTAAGAACAATGAATCTTTAGCAGTTGCATGGAAAGATTCCATGGGAATATTCTCAAAAATCCTAAACACACATGAATTCGTCAACTTCAAGAAACAAACTGGATCCGAGATCGAAACCTGACCATGAGAGGACTACTATAAGCCAGGAACTTCGTAAGAACGATGAATCTTTAGCAGTTGCAGAGAAAGATTCCATGAGAATATTCTCGAAAAACCTAAACACACACAAATTCGTCAACTTAGAGAAACAAAATGGCTCCGAGATCGAAACCTTGCCATGAGAGGACTACTATAAGTCTGGATCTTCGTAAGAACAATGAGTCTTTAGCAGTTGCAGGGCAAGATTCTATGGGAATATTCTCAAAAACCAAAAACACACACGAATACGTTAACTTCGAGAAACAAACTGGCTCTGAGATCGAAACCTGGCCATGAGAGGACTACTATAGGTCTGGATCTTTGTAAGAACGATGAATCTTTAGCACTTGCAGGTAAAGATTCCATGGGAATATTCTAAAAAACCCCAAACACACACGAATTCTTCAACTTATTCAAGAAACAAACTGGCTCCGAGATCGGATCTTGGCCATGAGAGGACTACGATAAGTCTGGAACTTCATAAGAACGATGAATCTTTAGCAGTTGCAGGGCAAGATTCCGTGGGAATATTCTCAAAAACCCTAAGCACACATGAATTCGTCAACTTCGAGAAACAAACTGGCTCTGTGATCGAAACCTGGCCATGAGATTACTACTATAGGTCTGGATCTTTAGCAGATGCACGGCAAGATATTCCAAGGGAATATTCTCGAAAACCCTAAACACACACGAATTCGTCAACTTCGAGAAACAAACTTGCTCCGATATCGGAACATGGCCATGAGAGGACAACTATAAGTCTGGAACTTCGTAAGAACGATGAATCTTTAGCAGTTGCAGGGCAAGATTCCATGGGAATATTCTCAAAAACCCTAAACACACACGAATTCGTCAACTTCGAGAAACAAACTGGCTCTGAAATCGAAACCTGGCCATGAGAGGACTACTATCGGTCTGGATCTTCGTAAGAACGATGAATCTCTAGCAGTTACAGGACAAGATTCCATGGGAAAATTCTCAAAAACCCTAAACTCACACGAATTCGTCAACTTTGAGAAACAAACTGGATCCGAGATCGAAACCTGGCCATGAGAGGACTACTATAGGTCTGGATCTTCGTAAGAACGATGAACCTTTAGCAGTTGCAGTGCAAGATTCCATGGGAATATTCTAAAAAACCCTGAACACACACGAATTCGTCAACTTCGAGAAACAAACTGGCTCCGAGATCGAAACCTGGCCATGAGAGGACTACTATCGGTCTGGATCTTCGTAAGAACGATGAATCTTTAGCAGTTGCAGGACAAGATTCCATGGGAATTTTCTCAAAAACCCTAAACTCACACGAATTCGTCAACTTTGAGAAACAAACTGGCTCCGAGATCGAAACCTGGCCATGAGAGGACTAATATAGGTCTGGATCTTCGTAAGAACGATGAAACTTTAGCAGTTGCAGGGCAAGATTCCATGGGAATATTCTCAAAAATCCTAACCACACATGAATTCGTCAACTTCGAGAGACAAACTGGCTCTGAGATCGAAACCTGGCCATGAGATTACTATTATAGGTCTGGATCTTCGTAAGAACGATATGGATCTTTAGCAGATGCACGACAAGATATTCCAAGGGAATATTCTCAAAAACCCAAAACACACACGAATTCGTCAACTTCGAGAAATAAACTGGCTCCGAGTTCGAAACATGGCCATGAGAGGACTACTATAAGTCTGGAACTTCGTAAGAACGATGAATCTTTAGCAGTTGCAGG
>NC_039367.1:94502389-94513534 GCF_003573695.1 Papaver somniferum
CTCCGAGATCGAAACCTGGCCATGAGAGGACTACTATAGGTCTGGATCTTCGTAAGAACGATGAATCTTTAACAGTTGCAGGGCAAGATTACATGGGAATATTCTCAAAAACCCTAAACTCACATGAATTCGTCATCTTCGAGAAACAAACTGGCTCCAAGATCGAAACCTCGCCATGAGATGACTACTATAGGTCTGGATCTTCGTAAGAACGATGAATCTTTAACAGTTTCCGGGTAAGATTCCATGAGAATATTGTCATAAACCCTAAACACATACGAATTCGTCAACTTAGAGAAATAAACTGGCTACGAGATCGAAACCTGGACATGAGAGGACTACTATAAGTCTGGAACTTCGTAAGAACAATGAATCTTTAGCAGTTGCATGGCAAGATTCCATGGGAATATTCTCAAAAATCCTAAACACACATGAATTCGTCAACTTCAAGAAACAAATTGGATCCGAGATCGAAACCTGTCCATGAGAGGACTACTATAAGCCAGGAACTTCGTAAGAACGATGAATCTTTAGCAGTTGCAGGGCAAGATTCCATGAGAATATTCTCAAAAACCCTAAACACACACAAATTCGTCAACTTAGAGAAACAAAATGGCTCCGAGATCGAAACCTTGCCATGAGAGGACTACTATAAGTCTGGATCTTCGTAAGAACAATGAGTATTTAACAGTTGCAGGGCAAGATTCTATGGGAATATTCTCAAAAACCCAAAACACACACGAATTCGTCAACTTCGAGAAACAAACTAGCTCTGAGATCGAAACCTGGACATGAGAGGACTACTATAGGTCTGGATCTTTGTAAGAACGATGAATCTTTAGCACTTGCAGTTAAATATTCCATGGGAATATTCTAAAAAACCCCAAACACACACGAATTCGTCAACTTATTCAAGAAACAAACTAGCTTCGAGATCGGATCTTGGCCATGAGAGGACTACGATAAGTCTGGAACTTCGTAAGAACGATGAATCTTTAGCAGTTGCAGGGCAATATTCCGTGGGAATATTCTCAAAAACCCTAAGCACACATGAATTCGTCAACTTCGAGAGACAAACTGGCTCTAAGATCGAAACCTGGCCATGAGATTACTACTATAGGTCTGGATCTTCGTAAGAACGATATGGATTCTTTAGCAGATGCACGGAAAGATATTCCAAGGGAATATTCTCGAAAACCCTAAACACACACGAATTCGTCAACTTCGAGAAACAAACTGGCTCCGATATCGAAACATGGCCATGAGAGGACTACTATAAGTCTTGAACTTCGTAAGAACGATGAATCTTTAGCAGTTGCAGGGCAAGATTCCATGAGAATATTCTCAAAAACCCTGAACACAGACGAATTCGTCAACTTCGAGAAACAAACTGGCTCCGAGATCGAAACCTGGCCATGAGAGGACTACTATCGGTCTGGATCTTCGTAAGAACGATGAATCTTTAGCAGTTGCAGGACAAGATTCCATGGGAATATTCTCAAAAACCCTAAACTCACACGAATTCGTCAACTTTGAGAAAAAAACTGGCTCCGAGATCGAAACCTGGCCATGAGAGGACAACTATAAGTCTGGAACTTCGTAAGAACAATGAATCTTTAGCAGTTGCATGGCAAGATTCCATGGGAATATTCTCAAAAATCCTAAACACACATGAATTCGTCAACTTCAAGAAACAAACTGGCTCCGAGATCGAAACCTGTCCATGAGAGGACTACTATAAGTCAGGAACTTCGTAAGAACGATGAATCTTTAGCAGTTGCAGGGCAAGATTCCATGGGAATATTCTCAAAAACCCAAAACACACAAGAATTCGTCAACTTCGAGAAACAAACTGGCTCTGAGATCGAAACCTGGCCATGAGAGGACTACTATAGGTCTGGATCTTTGTAAGAACGATGAATCTTTAGCACTTGCAGGTAAAGATTCCATGGGAATATTCTCAAAAACCCCAAACACACACGAATTCGTCAACTTCAAGAAACAAACTGGCTCCGAGATCGAAACCTGGCCATGAGAGGACTACTATAATTCTGGAACTTCGTAAGAACGATGAATCTTTAGCAGTTGCAGGGCAAGATTCCATGGGAATATTCTCAAAAACCCTAACCACACATGAATTCGTCAACTTCGAGAGACAAACTGGCTCTGAGATCGAAACCTGGCCATGAGATTACTATTATAGGTCTGGATCTTCGTAAGAACGATATGGATCTTTAGCAGATGCACGACAAGATATTCCAAGGGAATATTCTCAAAAACCTAAAACACACACGAATTCGTCAACTTCGAGAAATAAACTGGCTCCGAGTTCGAAATATGGCCATGAGAGGACTACTATAAGTCTGGAACTTCGTAAGAACGATGAATCTTTAGCAGTTGCAGGGCAAGATTCCATGGGAATATTCTCAAAAACCCTAAACACACACGAATTCGTGAACTTCGAGAAACAAACTGGCTCTGAGATCGAAACCTGGCCATGAGAGGACTACTATCGGTCTGGATCTTCGTAAGAACGATGAATCTCTAGCAGTTACAGGACAAGATTCCATGGGAATATTCTCAAAAACCCTAATATCACACGAATTTGTCAACTTTGAGAAACAAACTGGCTCCGAGATCGAAACCTGGCCATGAGAGGACTACTATAGGTTTGGATCTTCGTAAGAACGATGAATCTTTAACAGTTGCAGGGCAAGATTACATGGGAATATTCTCAAAAATCCTAAACACACATGAATTCGTCAACTTCAAGAAACAAACTGGATCCGAGATCGAAACCTGTCCATGAGAGGACTACTATAAGCCAGGAACTTCGTAAGAACGATGAATCTTTAGCAGTTGCAGAGAAAGATTCCATGAGAATATTCTCGAAAAACCTAAACACACACAAATTCGTCAACTTAGAGAAACAAAATGGCTCCGAGATCGAAACCTTGCCATGAGAGGACTACTATAAGTCTGGATTTTCGTAAGAACAATGAGTCTTTAGCAGTTGCAGGGCAAGATTCTATGGGAATATTGTCATAAACCCTAAACACACATGAATTCGTCATCTTCGAGAAACAAACTGGCTCCAAGATCGAAACCTCGCCATAAGATGACTACTATAGGTCTGGATCTTCGTAAGAACGATGAATCTTTAGCAGTTTCCGGGTAAGATTCCATGAGAATATTGTCATAAACCCTAAACACACACGAATTCGTCAACTTCGAGAAATAAACTGGCTCCGAGATCGAAACCTGGCCATGAGAGGACTACTATAAGTCTGGAACTTCGTAAGAACAATGAATCTTTAGCAGTTGCATGGCAAGATTCCATGGGAATATTCTCAAAAATCCTAAACACACATGAATTCGTCAACTTCAAGAAACAAATTGGATCCGAGATCGAAACCTGTCCATGAGAGGACTACTATAAGCCAGGAACTTCGTAAGAACGATGAATCTTTAGCAGTTGCAGGGCAAGATTCCATGAGAATATTCTCAAAAACCCTAAACACACACAAATTCGTCAACTTAGAGAAACAAAATTGCTCCGAGATCGAAACCTTGCCATGAGAGGACTACTATAAGTCTGGATCTTCGTAAGAACAATGAGTATTTAACAGTTACAGGGCAAGATTCTATGGGAATATTCTCAAAAACCCAAAACACACACGAATTCGTCAACTTCGAGAAACAAACTAGCTCTGAGATCGAAACCTGGACATGAGAGGACTACTATAGGTCTGGATCTTTGTAAGAACGATGAATCTTTAGCACTTGCAGTTAAATATTCCATGGGAATATTCTAAAAAACCCCAAACATACACGAATTCGTCAACTTATTCAAGAAACAAACTGGCTCCGAGATCGGATCTTGGCCATGAGAGGACTACGATAAGTCTGGAACTTCGTAAGAACGATGAATCTTTAGCAGTTGCAGGGCAATATTCCGTGGGAATATTCTCAAAAACCCTATGCACACATGAATTCGTCAACTTCGAGAGACAAACTGGCTCTGAGATCGAAACCTGGCCATGAGATTACTACTATAGGTCTGGATCTTCGTAAGAACGATATGGATTCTTTAGAAGATGCACTGTTGTAATTTTGAAAGTGGTAGTAAAAGTTCGTTGCTCGGACTTGTAAAGATAATGGATTTTTAGATTTATAAAATTTATATACAAAAATATTGACAAATTGGTAGAGAGTTACTGGGACTAAAGATTCGGCCATTTTTCATTTTCAAGTGGTTCAGAATTTAATTCTAGGCGATTATAGTTCAAAACAAAACAAATATTAACTCTAGTTTATTGCCAAGATAGATTTTATAAAATATTACTTGTATTTCTTAAGCATGGAATATCAAAAATCCCTAGGACTAAGCATACTCCATCAAATGAAATCACAAGTAATTAATTTAAAATCTTATTTCAATTAAAATTGGTACAAAAAGTAAATAAAGAATTAATTTAAATTACCACATGGATGAAACACGGCCTCCTCCGTCGTCCCAGTGTTGGGTTTAGCTCATCATGGTGAAAAACCTCTCAAAATATTTCATTGATGCTCAAGAGAAAGATAAGTAAATGTTCTAAAACAGGATTCTGCGACCCACAGAAGGCGTCCAAGGTAAACGACAGAGCTGATGTGCTGTTGTCGCTGAAAAGCTACGACCCACGCCTGTGAGTCTCTTTCACTGTTGATAAACGACTGCTGCTGCTAGTCTGTTCTTCGCGTTCTTGGTGTTCTTCATCAGCAGCAGCAGCAGAAACATAGTTTGATCAACTCTTGATTTCTGCGTCTGTGGCTCTCCTCTCTTCTCCAAACTCTCGACTCCTAAACTATCCCAAAGACTCTCCAACCCTTCTCAACTCTTTAGCCTTGTATTTATAGTGTTTTAGAACAAAAATATCCGACCATAACACCGTATAATCTCCCGTTAATCCCGTCATTGCTCGCTGCCCATATTTAACAATAATTTCCATTTTTGGCTTCTACACACGTAAACTTTGATCCTTCACGCTCTAGTTAGCCTTATACATGCCTCATAAGTCATCCAACTCCTCCAAAACACTTCCATGCACAACCAAAACACAAACAACACCGTGTACAGGTCGTGTTCACTCCGTGTAGCTCTGTTTTGAGCTCGAGAATTAAATCGATATTTCCAGCCAATTCCGATCAAATTCGACACCCAAACTATCTTCCTTAGGCTAAATCACATCTTTCTGCCAAAATTCAGCCATTGAATCGACCTACAACTACTTCATTTCTTCGATCGAAAATTCTCCTGTGTTATGAATATTTTTCCCGCCAAAATCGAAATTCAAATGAAGAAGAGGGTGTCCTGGGGGTGCCCCTTAGTAATTAGGTTACCCCTTATCCAAAAGCGAGAGTCCGAATAACACGTGTCCTCCGGGTGCCAAAATCAACTTTTCGAGCCGAATTTTCCAAAAATGTTTATTTCCAAAAAATACCTACAAATACATAAAATAACAAAATTAGTACAAAATCGAGTGCCAACAATATATAGTATTGAGATCAAATTAGACACAAAAATGTGTCTATCATGCACGGAAAGATATTCCAAGGGAATATTCTCGAAAACCCTAAACACACACGAATTCGTCAACTTCGAGAAACAAACTGGCTCCGATATCGAAACATGGCCATGAGAGGACTACTATAAGTCTGGAACTTCGTAAGAACGATGAATCTTTAGCAGTTGCAGGGCAAGATTCCATGGGAATATTCTCAAAAACCCTAAACACACACGAATTCGTCAACTTCGAGAAACAAACTGGCTCCGAGATCGAAACCTGTCCATGAGAGGACTACTATCGGTCTGGATCTTCGTAAGAACGATGAATCTTTAGCAGTTGCAGGACAAGATTCCATGGGAATATTCTCAAAAACCCTAAACTCACACGAATTCGTCAACTTTGAGAAACAAACTGGCTCCGTGATCGAAAACTGGCCATGAGAGGACTACTATAGGTCTGGATCTTCGTAAGAACGATGAATCTTTAGCAGTTGCAGGAAAAGATTCCATGAGAATATTCTCAAAAACCCTAAACACACATGAATTCGTCATCTTCGAGAAACAAACTGGCTCCAAGATCGAAACCTCGCCATGAGATGACTACTATAGGTCTGGATCTTCGTAAGAACGATGAATCTTTAGCAGTTTCCGGGTAAGATTCCATGAGAATATTGTCATAAACCCTAAACACACACGAATTCGTCAACTTCGAGAAATAAACTGGCTCCGAGATCGAAACCTGGCCATGAGAGGACTACTATAAGTCTGGAACTTCGTAAGAACAATGAATCTTTAGCAGTTGCATGGCAAGATTCCATGGGAATATTCTCATAAATCCTAAACACACATGAATTCGTCAACTTCAAGAAACAAACTGGCTCCGAGATCGAAACCTGTCCATGAGAGGACTACTATAAGTCAGGAACTTCGTAAGAACGATGAATCTTTAGCAGTTGCAGGGCAAGATTCCAAGGGAATATTCTCAAAAACCCTAAACACACACAAATTCGTCAACTTCGAGAAACAAACTGGCTCCGAGATCGAAACCTTGCCATGAGAGGACTACTATAAGTCTGGATCTTCGTAAGAACAATAAGTCTTTAGCAGTTGCAGGGCAAGATTCTATGGGAATATTCTCAAAAATCCAAAACACACACGAATTCGTCAACTTCGAGAAACAAACTGGCTCCGAGATCGAAACCTGGCCATGAGAGGACTACTATAATTCTGGAACTTCGTAAGAATGATGAAACTTTAGCAGTTGCAGGGCAATATTCCATCGGAATATTCTCAAAAATCCTAAGCACACATGAATTCGTCAACTTCGAGAGACAAACTGGCTCTGAGATCGAAACCTGGCCATGAGATTACTACTATAGGTCTGGATCTTCGTAAGAACGATATGGATCTTTAGCAGATGCAGGGAAAGATATTCCAAGGGAATATTCTCGAAAACCCTAAACACACACGAATTCGTCAACTTCGAGAAACAAACTGGCTCCGATATCGAAACATGGCCATGAGAGGACTACTATAAGTCTGGAACTTCGTAAGAACGATGAATCTTTAGCAGTTGCAGGACAAGATTCCATGGGAATATTCTCAAAAACCCTGAACACACACGAATTCGTCAACTTCGAGAAACAAACTGGCTCCGAGATCGAAACCTGGCCATGAGAGGACTACTATCGGTCTGGATCTTCGTAAGAACGATGAATCTTTAGCAGTTGCAGGACAAGATTCCATGGGAATATTGATAAAAACCCTAAACTCACACGAATTCATCAACTTTGAGAAACAAACTGGCTCCGTGATCGAAACCTGTCCATGAGAGGACTACTATAGGTCTGGATCTTCGTAAGAACGATGAATCTTTAGCAGTTGCAGGAAAAGATTCCATGGGAATATTCTCAAAAACCCTAAATACACATGAATTCGTCATCTTCGAGAAACAAACTGGCTCCAAGATCGAAACCTCGCCATGAGATGACTACTATAGGTCTGGATCTTCGTAAGAACGATGAATCTTTAGCAGTTTCCGGGTAAGATTCCATGAGAATATTGTCATAAACCCTAAACACACACGAATTCGTCAACTTTGAGAAATAAACTGGCTCCGAGATCGAAACCTGGCCATGAGAGGACTACTATAAGTCTGGAACTTCGTAAGAACAATGAATCTTTAGCAGTTGCATGGCAAGATTCCATGGGAATATTCTCATAAATCCTAAACACACATGAATTCGTCAACTTCAAGAAACAAACTGGCTCCGAGATCGAAACCTGTCCATGAGAGGACTACTATAAGTCAGGAACTTCGTAAGAACGATGAAGCTTTAGCAGTTGCAGGGCAAGATTCCATGGGAATATTCTCAAAAATCCTAAACACACACAAATTCGTCAACTTCGAGAAACAAACTGGCTCCGAGATCGAAACCTTGCCATGAGAGGACTACTATAAATCTGGATCTTCGTAAGAACAATGAGTCTTTAGCAGTTGCAGGGCAAGATTCTATGGGAATATTCTCCAAAATCCAAAACACACACGAATTCGTCAACTTCGAGAAACAAACTGGCTCTGAGATCGAAACCTGACCATGAGAGGACTACTATAGGTTTGGATCTTTGTAAGAACGATGAATCTTTAACACTTGCAGATAAAGATTCCATGGGAATATTCTAAAAAACCCCAAACACACACGAATTCGTCAAATTATTCAAGAAACAAACTGGCTCCGAGATCGAAACCTGGCCATGAGAGGACTACGATAAGTCTGGAACTTCGTAAGAACGATGAATGTTTAGCAGTTGCAGGGCAAGATTCCGTGGGAATATTCTCAAAAACCCTAAGCACACATGAATTCGTCAACTTCGAGAGACAAACTGGTTCTGAGATCGAAACTTGGCCATGAGATTACTACTATAGGTCTGGATCTTCGTAAGAACGATATGGATCTTTAGCAGATGCACGACAAGATATTCCAAGGGAATATTCTCGAAAACCCTAAACACACATGAATTCGTCAACTTCGAGAAACAAACTGGCTCCGAGATCGAAACCTGTCCATGAGAGGACTACTATAAGTCAGGAACTTCGTAAGAACGATGAATCTTTAGCAGTTGCAGGGCAAGATTCCATGGGAATATTCTCAAAAACCCTAAACACACACGAATTCGTCAACTTCGAGAAACAAACTGGCTCCGAGATCGAAACCTGGCCATGAAAGGACTACTATCGGTCTGGATCTTCGTAAGAACGATGAATCTTTAGCAGTTGCAGGACAAGATTCCATGGGAATACTCATAAAAACCCTAAACTCATACGAATTCGTCAACTTTGAGAAACAAACTGGCTCCGTGATCGAAACCTGGCTATGAGAGGACTACTATAGGTCTGGATCTTCGTAAGTACGATGAATCTTTAGCAGTTGCAGGAAAAGATTCCATGGGAATATTCTCAAAAACCCTAAACACACATGAATTCGTCATCTTCGAGAAACAAACTGGCTCCAAGATCGAAACCTCGCCATGAGATGACTACCATAGGTCTGGATTTTCGTAAGAACGATGAATCTTTAGCAGTTTCCGGGTAAGAATCCATGAGAATATTGACATAAACCCTAAACACACACGAATTCGTCAACTTCGAGAAATAAACTGGCTCCGAGATCGAAACCTGGCCATGAGAGGACTTCTATAAGTCTGGAACTTCGTAAGAACAATGAATCTTTAGCAGTTGCATGGCAAGATTCCATGGGAATATTCTCATAAATCCTAAAGACACATGAATTCGTCAACTTCAAGAAACAAACTGTCTCCGAGATCGAAACCTGTCCATGAGAGGACTAATATAAGTCAGGAACTTCGTAAGAACGATGAATCTTTAGCAGTTGCAGGGCAATATTCCATGGGAATATTATCAAAAACCCTAAACACACACAAATTCGTCAACTTCGAGAAACAAACTGGCTCCGAGATCGAAACCTGGCCATGAGAGGACTACGATAAGTCTGGAACTTCGTAAGAACGATGAATGTTTAGCAGTTGCAAGGAAAGATTCCGTGGGAATATTCTCAAAAACCCTAAGCACACATGAATTCGTCAACTTCGAGAGACAAACTGGTTCTGAGATCGAAACTTGGCCATGAGATTACTACTATAGGTCTGGATCTTCGTAAGAACGATATGGATCTTTAGCAGATGCACGACAAGATATTCCAAGGGAATATTCTCGAAAACCCTAAACACACATGAATTCGTCAACTTCGAGAAACAAACTGGCTCCGAGATCGAAACCTGTCCATGAGAGGACTACTATAAGTCAGGAACTTCGTAAGAACGATGAATCTTTAGCAGTTGCACGGCAAGATTCCATGGGAATATTCTCAAAAACCCTAAACACACACGAATTCGTCAACTTCGAGAAACAAACTGGCTCCGAGATCGAAACCTGGCCATGAGAGGACTACTATCGGTCTGGATCTTCGTAAGAACGATGAATCTTTAGCAGTTGCAGGACAAGATTCCATGGGAATACTCATAAAAACCCTAAACTCATACGAATTCGTCAACTTTGAGAAACAAACTGGCTCCGTGATCGAAACCTGGCTATGAGAGGACTACTATAGGTCTGGATCTTCGTAAGTACGATGAATCTTTAGCAGTTGCAGGAAAAGATTCCATGGGAATATTCTCAAAAACCCTAAACACACATGAATTCGTCATCTTCGAGAAACAAACTGGCTCCAAGATCGAAACCTCGCCATGAGATGACTACCATAGGTCTGGATTTTCGTAAGAACGATGAATCTTTAGCAGTTTCCGGGTAAGAATCCATGAGAATATTGACATAAACCCTAAACACACACGAATTCGTCAACTTCGAGAAATAAACTGGCTCCGAGATCGAAACCTGGCCATGAGAGGACTTCTATAAGTCTGGAACTTCGTAAGAACAATGAATCTTTAGCAGTTGCATGGCAAGATTCCATGGGAATATTCTCATAAATCCTAAAGACACATGAATTCGTCAACTTCAAGAAACAAACTGTCTCCGAGATCGAAACCTGTCCATGAGAGGACTAATATAAGTCAGGAACTTCGTAAGAACGATGAATCTTTAGCAGTTGCAGGGCAATATTCCATGGGAATATTATCAAAAACCCTAAACACACACAAATTCGTCAACTTCGAGAAACAAACTGGCTCCGAGATCGAAACCTGGCCATGAGAGGACTACGATAAGTCTGGAACTTCGTAAGAACGATGAATGTTTAGCAGTTGCAAGGAAAGATTCCGTGGGAATATTCTCAAAAACCCTAAGCACACATGAATTCGTCAACTTCGAGAGACAAACTGGTTCTGAGATCGAAACTTGGCCATGAGATTACTACTATAGGTCTGGATCTTCGTAAGAACGATATGGATCTTTAGCAGATGCACGACAAGATATTCCAAGGGAATATTCTCGAAAACCCTAAACACACATGAATTCGTCAACTTCGAGAAACAAACTGGCTCCGAGATCGAAACCTGTCCATGAGAGGACTACTATAAGTCAGGAACTTCGTAAGAACGATGAATCTTTAGCAGTTGCA
>NC_039367.1:94513544-94513975 GCF_003573695.1 Papaver somniferum
TTCGTAAGAACGATGAATCTTTAGCAGTTTCCGGGTAAGAATCCATGAGAATATTGACATAAACCCTAAACACACACGAATTCGTCAACTTCGAGAAATAAACTGGCTCCGAGATCGAAACCTGGCCATGAGAGGACTTCTATAAGTCTGGAACTTCGTAAGAACAATGAATCTTTAGCAGTTGCATGGCAAGATTCCATGGGAATATTCTCATAAATCCTAAAGACACATGAATTCGTCAACTTCAAGAAACAAACTGTCTCCGAGATCGAAACCTGTCCATGAGAGGACTAATATAAGTCAGGAACTTCGTAAGAACGATGAATCTTTAGCAGTTGCAGGGCAATATTCCATGGGAATATTATCAAAAACCCTAAACACACACAAATTCGTCAACTTCGAGAAACAAACTGGCTCCGAGATCGAAACCT
>NC_039367.1:94516183-94516349 GCF_003573695.1 Papaver somniferum
TAAAGATTCCATGGGAATATTCTAAAAAACCCCAAACACACACGAATTCGTCAAATTATTCAAGAAACAAACTGGCTCCGAGATCGAAACCTGGCCATGAGAGGACTACGATAAGTCTGGAACTTCGTAAGAACGATGAATGTTTAGCAGTTGCAGGGCAAGATTC
>NC_039367.1:94517470-94544819 GCF_003573695.1 Papaver somniferum
CACACATGAATTCGTCAACTTCGAGAGACAAACTGGTTCTGAGATCGAAACCTGGCCATGAGATTACTAATATAGGTCTGGATCTTCGTAAGAACGATATGGATTTTCAGCAGATGCACGGCAAGATATTCCAAGGGAATATTCTCGAAAACCCTAAACACACACGAATTCGTCAACTTCGAGAAACAAACTGGCTCCGAGATCGAAACATGGCCATGAGAGGACTACTATAAGTCTGGAACTTCGTAAGAACGATGAATCTTTAGAAGTTGCAGGGCAAGATTACATGGGAATATTCTCAAAAACCCTGAACACACACGAATTCGTCAACTTCGAGAAACAAACTGGCTCCGAGATCGAAACCTGGCCATGAGAGGACTACTATCGGTCTGGATCTTCGTAATAACGATGAATTTTTAGCAGTTACAGGACAAGATTCCATGGGAATATTCTGAAAAACCCTAAACTCACACGAATTCGTCAACTTTAAGAAACAAACTGGCTCCGATATCGAAACCTGGCCATGAGAGGACTACTATAGGTCTGGATCTTCGTAAGAACGATGAATCTTTAGCAGTTGCAGGACAAGATTCCATGGGAATATTCTCAAAAACCCTAAACACACATGAATTCGTCATCTTCGAGAAACAAACTGGCTCCAAGATCGAAACCTCGCCATGAGATGACTACTATAGGTCTGGATCTTCGTAAGAACGATGAATCTTTAGCAGTTTCCGGGTAAGATTCCATGAGAATATTGTCATCAACCCTAAACACACACGAATTCGTCAACTTCGAGAAATAAACTGGCTCCGAGATCGAAACCTGGCCATGAGAGGACTACTATAAGTATGGAACTTCGTAAGAACAATGAATCTTTAGCAGTTGCATGGCAAGATTCCATGGGAATATTCTTAAAAATCCTAAACACACATGAATTCGTCAACTTCAAGAAACAAACTGGCTCCGAGATCGAAACCTGTCCATGAGAGGACTACTATAAGTCACGAACTTCGTAAGAACGATGAATCTTTAGCAGTTGCAGGGAAAGATTCCATGGGAATATTCTCAAAAACCCTAAACACACACAAATTCGTCAACTTCGAGAAACAAACTGGCTCCGAGATCGAAACCTTGCCATGAGAGGAATTCTATAAGTCTGGATATTCGTAAGAACGATGAGTCTTTAGCAGTTGCAGGGAAAGATTCCATGGGAATATTTTCAAAAACCCAAAACACACACGAATTCGTCAACTTCGAGAAACAAACTGGCTCTGAGATCGAAACCTTGCCATGAGAGGACTACTATAGGTCTGGATCTTTGTAATAACGATAAATCTTTAGCACTTGCAGTTAAATATTCCATGGGAATATTCTAAAAAACCCCAAACACACACGAATTCGTCAACTTATTCAAGAAACAAACTAGCTTCGAGATCGGATCTTGGCCATGAGAGGACTACGATAAGTCTGGAACTTCGTAAGAACGATGAATCTTTAGCAGTTGCAGGGTAATATTCCGTGGGAATATTCTCAAAAACCCTAAGCACACATGAATTCGTCAACTTCGAGAGACAAACTGGCTCTGAGATCGAAACCTGGCCATGAGATTACTACTATAGGTCTGGATCTTCGTAAGAACGATATGGATTCTTTAGCAGATGCACGGAAAGATATTCTAAGGGAATATTCTCGAAAACCCTAAACACACACGAATTCGTCAACTTCGAGAAACAAACTGGCTCCGATATCGAAACATGTCCATGAGAGGACTACTATAAGTCTGGAACTTCGTAAGAACGATGAATCTTTAGCAGTTGCAGGGCAAGATTCCATGGGAATATTCTCAAAAACCCTGAACACACACGAATTCGTCAACTTCGAGAAACAAACTGGCTCCGAGATCGAAACCTGGCCATGAGAGGACTACTATCGGTCTGGATCTTCGTAAGAACGATGAATCTTTAGCAGTTGCAGGACAAGATTCCATGGGAATATTATCAAAAACCCTAAACTTACACGAATTCGTCAATTTTGAGAAAAAAACTGGCTCCGATATCGAAACCTGGCCATGAGAGGACTACTATAGGTCTGGATCTTCGTAAGAACGATGAATCTTTAGCAGTTGAAGGGAAAAATTCCATGGGAATATTCTAAAAACCCTAAACACACATGAATTCGTCATCTTCGAGAAACAAACTGGCTCCAAGATCGAAACCTCGCCATGAGATGACTACTATAGGTCTGGATCTTCGTAAGAACGATGAATCTTTAGCAGTTTCCGGGTAAGATTCCATGAGAATATTGTCATAAACCCTAAACACACACGAATTCGTCAACTTCGAGAAATAAACTGGCTCCGAGATCGAAACCTGGCCATGAGAGGACTACTATAAGTCTGGAACTTCGTAAGAACAATGATTCTTTTGCAGTTGCATGGCAAGATTCCATGGGAATATTCTCATAAATCCTAAACACACATGAATTCGTCAACTTCAAGAAACAAACTGGCTCCGAGATCGAAACCTGTCCATGAGAGGACTACTATAAGTCAGGAACTTCGTAAGAACGATGAATCTTTAGCAGTTGCAGGGCAAGATTCCAAGGGAATATTCTCAAAAACCCTAAACACACACAAATTCGTCAACTTCGAGAAACAAACTGGCTCCGAGATCGAAACCTTTCCATGAGAGGACTACTATAAGTCTGGATCTTCGTAAGAACAATAAGTCTTTAGCAGTTGCAGGGCAAGATTCTATGGGAATATTCTCAAAAATCGAAAACACACACGAATTCGTCAACTTCGAGAAACAAACTGGCTCCGAGATCGAAACCTGGCCATGAGAGGACTACGATAAGTCTGGAACTTCGTAAGAACGATGAATGTTTAGCAATTGCAGGGAAAGATTCCGTGGGAATATTCTCAAAAACCCTAAGCACACATGAATTCGTCAACTTCGAGAGACAAACTGGTTCTGAGATCGAAACCTGGCCATGAGATTACTACTATAGGTCTGGATCTTCGTAAGAACGATATGGATCTTTAGCAGATGCACGACAAGATATTCCAAGGGAATATTCTCGAAAACCCTAAACACACATGAATTCGTCAACTTCGAGAAACAAACTGGCTCCGAGATCGAAACCTGTCCATGAGAGGACTACTATAAGTCAGGAACTTCGTAAGAACGATGAATCTTTAGCAGTTGCACGGCAAGATTCCATGGGAATATTCTCAAAAACCCTAAACACACACGAATTCGTCAACTTCGAGAAACAAACTGGCTCCGAGATCGAAACCTGGCCATGAGAGGACTACTATCGGTCTGGATCTTCGTAAGAACGATGAATCTTTAGCAGTTGCAGGACAAGATTCCATGGGAATACTCATAAAAACCCTAAACTCATACGAATTCGTCAACTTTGAGAAACAAACTGGCTCCGTGATCGAAACCTGGCTATGAGAGGACTACTATAGGTCTGGATCTTCGTAAGAACGATGAATCTTTAGCAGTTGCAGGAAAAGATTCCATGGGAATATTCTCAAAAACCCTAAACACACATGAATTCGTCATCTTCGAGAAACAAACTGGCTCCAAGATCGAAACTTCGCCATGAGATGACTACCATAGGTCTGGATCTTCGTAAGAACGATGAATCTTTAGCAGTTTCCGGGTAAGAATCCATGAGAATATTGACATAAACCCTAAACACACACGAATTCGTCAACTTCGAGAAATAAACTGGCTCCGAGATCGAAACCTGGCCATGAGAGGACTTCTATAAGTCTGGAACTTCGTAAGAACATTGAATCTTTAGCAGTTGCATGGCAAGATTCCATGGGAATATTCTCATAAATCCTAAAGACACATGAATTCGTCAACTTCAAGAAACAAACTGTCTCCGAGATCGAAACCTGTCCATGAGAGGACTAATATAAGTCAGGAACTTCGTAAGAACGATGAATCTTTAGCAGTTGCAGGGCAATATTCCATGGGAATATTATCAAAAACCCTAAACACACACAAATTCGTCAACTTCGAGAAACAAACTGGCTCCGAGATCGAAACCTTGCCATGAGAGGACTACTATAAGTCTGGATCTTCGTAAGAACAATGAGTCTTTAGCAGTTGCAGGGAAAGATTCTATGGGAATATTCTCAAAAATCCAAAACACACACGAATTCGTCAACTTCGAGAAACAAACTGGCTCTGAGATCGAAATCTGACCATGAGAGGACTACTATAGGTTTGGATCTTTGTAAGAACGATGAATCTTTAACACTTGCAGGTAAAGATTCCATGGGAATATTCTAAAAAACCCCAAACACACACGAATTCGTCAAATTATTCAAGAAACAAACTGGCTCCGAGATCGAAACCTGGCCATGAGAGGACTACGATAAGTCTGGAACTTCGTAAGAACGATGAATGTTTAGCAGTTGCAGGGCAAGATTCCGTGGGAATATTCTCAAAAACCCTAAGCACACATGAATTCGTCAACTTCGAGAGACAAACTGGTTCTGAGATCGAAACCTGGCCATGAGATTACTAATATAGGTCTGGATCTTCGTAAGAACGATATGGATTTTCAGCAGATGCACGGCAAGATATTCCAAGGGAATATTCTCGAAAACCCTAAACACACACGAATTCGTCAACTTCGAGAAACAAACTGGCTCCGAGATCGAAACATGGCCATGAGAGGACTACTATAAGTCTGGAACTTCGTAAGAACGATGAATCTTTAGCAGTTGCAGGGCAAGATTACATGGGAATATTCTCAAAAACCCTGAACACACACGAATTCGTCAACTTCGAGAAACAAACTGGCTCCGAGATCGAAACCTGGCCATGAGAGGACTACTATCGGTCTGGATCTTCGTAATAACGATGAATTTTTAGCAGTTACAGGACAAGATTCCATGGGAATATTCTGAAAAACCCTAAACTCACACGAATTCGTCAACTTTAAGAAACAAACTGGCTCCGATATCGAAACCTGGCCATGAGAGGACTACTATAGGTCTGGATCTTCGTAAGAACGATGAATCTTTAGCAGTTGCAGGGCAAAAATCCATGGGAATATTCTCAAAAACCCTAAACACACATGAATTCGTCATCTTCGAGAAACAAACTGGCTCCAAGATCGAAACCTCGCCATGAGATGACTACTATAGGTCTGGATCTTCGTAAGAACGATGAATCTTTAGCAGTTTCCGGGTAAGATTCCATGAGAATATTGTCATAAACCCTAAAC
Source organism: Papaver somniferum (assembly GCF_003573695.1). NCBI lineage: Eukaryota > Viridiplantae > Streptophyta > Magnoliopsida > Ranunculales > Papaveraceae > Papaver > Papaver somniferum. Next base: position 94,522,730 of record NC_039367.1, read on the forward strand.
ACACACGAATTCGTCAACTTCGAGAAATAAACTGGCTCCGAGATCGAAACCTGGCCATGAGAGGACTACTATAAGTATGGAACTTCGTAAGAACAATGAATCTTTAGCAGTTGCATGGCAAGATTCCATGGGAATATTCTCAAAAATCCTAAACACACATGAATTCGTCAACTTCAAGAAACAAACTGGCTCCGAGATCGAAACCTGTCCATGAGAGGACTACTATAAGTCACGAAATTCGTAAGAACGATGAATCTTTAGCAGTTGCAGGGAAAGATTCCATGGGAATATTCTCAAAAACCCTAAACACACACAAATTCGTCAACTTCGAGAAACAAACTGGCTCCGAGATCGAAACCTTGCCATGAGAGGACTACTATAAGTCTGGATATTCGTAAGAACGATGAGTCTTTAGAAGTTGCAGGGAAAGATTCCATGGGAATATTCTCAAAAACCCAAAACACACACGAATTCGTCAACTTCGAGAAACAAACTGGCTCTGAGATCGAAACCTTGCCATGAGAGGACTACTATAGGTCTGGATCTTTGTAATAACGATGAATCTTTAGCACTTGCAGTTAAATATTCCATGGGAATATTCTAAAAAACCCCAAACACACACGAATTCGTCAACTTATTCAAGAAACAAACTAGCTTCGAGATCGGATCTTGGCCATGAGAGGACTACGATAAGTCTGGAACTTCATAAGAACGATGAATCTTTAGCAGTTGCAGGGTAATATTCCGTGGGAATATTCTCAAAAACCCTAAGCACACATGAATTCGTCAACTTCGAGAGACAAACTGGCTCTGAGATCGAAACCTGGCCATGAGATTACTACTATAGGTCTGGATCTTCGTAAGAACGATATGGATTCTTTAGCAGATGCACGGAAAGATATTCCATGGGAATATTCTCGAAAACCCTAAACACACACGCATTCGTCAACTTCGAGAAACAAACTGGCTCCGATATCGAAACATGGCCATGAGAGGACTACTATAAGTCTGGAACTTCGTAAGAACGATGAATCTTTAGCAGTTGCAGGGCAAGATTCCATGGGAATATTCTCAAAAACCCTGAACACACACGAATTCGTCAACTTCGAGAAACAAACTGGCTCCGAGATCGAAACCTGGCCATGAGAGGACTACTATCGGTCTGGATCTTCGTAAGAACGATGAATCTTTAGCAGTTGCAGGACAAGATTCCATGGGAATATTATCAAAAACCCTAAACTTACACGAATTCGTCAATTTTGAGAAAAAAACTGGCTCCGTGATCGAAACCTGGCCATGAGAGGACTACTATAGGTCTGGATCTTCGTAAGAACGATGAATCTTTAGCAGTTGCAGGAAAAGATTCCATGGGAATATTCTCAAAAACCCTAAACACACATGAATTCGTCATCTTCGAGAAACAAACTGGCTCCAAGATCGAAACCTCGCCATGAGATGACTACTATAGGTCTGGATCTTCGTAAGAACGATGAATCTTTAGCAGTTTCCGGGTAAGATTCCATGAGAATATTGTCATAAACCCTAAACACACACGAATTCGTCAACTTCGAGAAATAAACTGGCTCCGAGATCGAAACCTGGCCATGAGAGGACTACTATAAGTCTGGAACTTCGTAAGAACAATGAATCTTTAGCAGTTGCATGGCAAGATTCCATGGGAATATTCTCAAAAATCCTAAACACACATGAATTCGTCAACTTCAAGAAACAAACTGGCTCCGAGATCGAAACCTGTCCATGAGAGGACTACTATAAGTCAGGAACTTCGTAAGAACGATGAATCTTTAGCAGTTGCAGGGCAAGATTCCATGGGAATATTCTCAAAAACCCTAAACAGACACGAATTCGTCAACTTCGAGAAACAAACTGGCTCCGAGATCGAAACCTGGCCATGAGAGGACTACTATCGGTCTGGATCTTCGTAAGAACGATGAATCTTTAGCAGTTGCAGGACAAGATTCCATGGGAATATTCATCAAAACCCTAAACTCATACGAATTCGTCAACTTTGAGAAACAAACTGGCTCCGTGATCGAAACCTGGATATGAGAGGACTACTATAGGTCTGGATCTTCGTAAGAACGATGAATCTTTAGCAGTTGCAGGAAAAGATTCCATGGGAATATTCTCAAAAACCCTAAACACACATGAATTCGTCATCTTCGAGAAATAAACTGGCTCCAAGATCGAAACCTCGCCATGAGATGACTACCATAGGTCTGGATCTTCGTACGAACGATGAATCTTTAGCAGTTTTCGGGTAAGAATCCATGAGAATATTGTCATAAACCCTAAACACACACGAATTCGTCAACTTCGAGAAATAAACTGGCTCCGAGATCGAAACCTGGCCATGAGAGGACTACTATAAGTCTGGAACTTCGTTAGAACAATGAATCTTTAGTAGTTGCATGGCAAGATTCCATGGGAATATTCTCATAAATCCTAAAGACACATGAATTCGTCAAATTCAAGAAACAAACTGGCTCCGAGATCGAAACCTGTCCATGAGAGGACTACTATAAGTCAGGAACTTCGTAAGAACGATGAATCTTTAGCAGTTGCAGGGCAATATTCCATGGGAATATTCTCAAAAACCCTAAACACACACAAATTCGTCAACTTCGAGAAACAAACTGGCTCCGAGATCGAAACCTTGCCATGAGAGGACTACTATAAGTCTGGATCTTCGTAAGAACAATGAGTCTTTAGCAGTTGCAGGGAAAGATTCTATGGGAATATTCTCAAAAATCCAAAACACACACGAATTCGTCAACTTCGAGAAACAAACTGGCTCTGAGATCGAAACCTGACCATGAGAGGACTACTATAGGTTTGGATCTTTGTAAGAACGATGAATCTTTAACACTTGCAGGTAAAGATTCCATGGGAATATTCTAAAAAACCCCAAACACACACGAATTCGTCAAATTATTCAAGAAACAAACTGGCCCCGAGATCGAAACCTGGCCATGAGAGGACTACGATAAGTCTGGAACTTCGTAAGAACGATGAATGTTTAGCAGTTGCAGGGCAAGATTCCGTGGGAATATTCTCAAAAACCCTAAGCACACATGAATTCGTCAACTTCGAGAGACAAACTGGTTCTGTGATCGAAACCTGGCCATGAGATTACTACTATAGGTCTGGATCTTCGTAAGAACGATATGGATCTTTAGCAGATGCACGGCAAGATATTCCAAGGGAATATTCTCGAAAACCCTAAACACACACGAATTCGTCAACTTCGAGATACAAACTGGCTCCGAGATCGAAACATGGCCATGAGAGGATTACTATAAGTCTGGAACTTCGTAAGAATGATGAATCTTTAGCAGTTGCAGGGCAAGATTCCATGGGAATATTCTCAAAAACCCTGAACACACACGAATTCGTCAACTTCGAGAAACAAACTGGCTCCGAGATCGAAACCTGGCCATGAGAGGACTACTATCGGTCTGGATCTTCGTAATAACGATGAATTTTTAGCAGTTACAGGACAAGATTCCATGGGAATATTCTGAAAAACCCTAAACTCACACGAATTCGTCAACTTTGAGAAACAAACTGGCTCCGATATCGAAACCTGGCCATGAGAGGACTACTATAGGTCTGGATCTTCGTAAGAACGATGAATCTTTAGCATTTGCAGGGAAAAATTCCATGGGAATATTCTCAAAAACCCTAAACACACATGAATTCGCCATCTTCGAGAAACAAAATGGCTCCAAGATCGAAACCTCGCCATGAGATGACTACTATAGGTCTGGATCTTCGTAAGAACGATGAATCTTTAGCAGTTTCCGGGTAAGATTCCATGAGAATATTGTCATAAACCCTAAAGACACACGAATTCGTCAACTTCGAGAAATAAACTGGCTCCGAGATCGAAACCTGGCCATGAGAGGACTACTATAAGTATGGAACTTCGTAAGAACAATGAATCTTTAGCAGTTGCATGGCAAGATTCCATGGGAATATTCTCAAAAATCCTAAACACACATGAATTCGTCAACTTCAAGAAACAAACTGGCTCCGAGATCGAAACCTGTCCATGAGAGGACTACTATAAGTCAGGAACTTCGTAAGAACGATGAATCTTTAGCAGTTGCAGGGCAAGATTCCATGGGAATATTCTCAAAAACCCTAAACAGACACGAATTCGTCAACTTCGAGAAACAAACTGGCTCCGAGATCGAAACCTGGCCATGAGAGGACTACTATCGGTCTGGATCTTCGTAAGAACGATGAATCTTTAGCAGTTGCAGGACAAGATTCCATGGGAATATTCATAAAAACCCTAAACTCATACGAATTCGTCAACTTTGAGAAACAAACTGGCTCCGTGATCGAAACCTGGCTATGAGAGGACTACTATAGGTCTGGATCTTCGTAAGAACGATGAATCTTTAGCAGTTGCAGGAAAAGATTCCATGGGAATATTCTCAAAAACCCTAAACACACATTAATTCGTCATCTTCGAGAAATAAACTGGCTCCAAGATCGAAACCTCGCCATGAGATGACTACCATAGGTCTGGATCTTCGTACGAACGATGAATCTTTAGCAGTTTCCGGGTAAGAATCCATGAGAATATTGTCATAAACCCTAAACACACACGAATTCGTCAACTTCGAGAAATAAACTGGCTCCGAGATCGAAACCTGGCCATGAGAGGACTACTATAAGTCTGGAACTTCGTTAGAACAATGAATCTTTAGTAGTTGCATGGCAAGATTCCAGGGGAATATTCTCATAAATCCTAAAGACACATGAATTCGTCAACTTCAAGAAACAAACTGGCTCCGAGATCGAAACATGTCCATGAGAGGACTACTATAAGTCAGGAACTTCGTAAGAACGATGAATCTTTAGCAGTTGCAGGGCAATATTCCATGGGAATATTCTCAAAAACCCTAAACACACACAAATTCGTCAACTTCGAGAAACAAACTGGCTCCGAGATCGAAACCTTGCCATGAGAGGACTACTATAAGTCTGGATCTTCGTAAGAACAATGAGTCTTTAGCAGTTGCAGGGAAAGATTCTATGGGAATATTCTCAAAAATCCAAAACACACACGAATTCGTCAACTTCGAGAAACAAACTGGCTCTGAGATCGAAACCTGACCATGAGAGGACTACTATAGGTTTGGATCTTTGTAAGAACGATGAATCTTTAACACTTGCAGGTAAAGATTCCATGGGAATATTCTAAAAAACCCCAAACACACACGAATTCGTCAAATTATTCAAGAAACAAACTGGCCCCGAGATCGAAACCTGGCCATGAGAGGACTACGATAAGTCTGGAACTTCGTAAGAACGATGAATGTTTAGCAGTTGCAGGGCAAGATTCCGTGGGAATATTCTCAAAAACCCTAAGCACACATGAATTCGTCAACTTCGAGAGACAAACTGGTTCTGTGATCGAAACCTGGCCATGAGATTACTACTATAGGTCTGGATCTTCGTAAGAACGATATGGATCTTTAGCAGATGCACGGCAAGATATTCCAAGGGAATATTCTCGAAAACCCTAAACACACACGAATTCGTCAACTTCGAGATACAAACTGGCTCCGAGATCGAAACATGGCCATGAGAGGATTACTATAAGTCTGGAACTTCGTAAGAATGATGAATCTTTAGCAGTTGCAGGGCAAGATTCCATGGGAATATTCTCAAAAACCCTGAACACACACGAATTCGTCAACTTCGAGAAACAAACTGGCTCCGAGATCGAAACCTGGCCATGAGAGGACTACTATCGGTCTGGATCTTCGTAATAACGATGAATTTTTAGCAGTTACAGGACAAGATTCCATGGGAATATTCTGAAAAACCCTAAACTCACACGAATTCGTCAACTTTGAGAAACAAACTGGCTCCGATATCGAAACCTGGCCATGAGAGGACTACTATAGGTCTGGATCTTCGTAAGAACGATGAATCTTTAGCATTTGCAGGGAAAAATTCCATGGGAATATTCTCAAAAACCCTAAACACACATGAATTCGCCATCTTCGAGAAACAAAATGGCTCCAAGATCGAAACCTCGCCATGAGATGACTACTATAGGTCTGGATCTTCGTAAGAACGATGAATCTTTAGCAGTTTCCGGGTAAGATTCCATGAGAATATTGTCATAAACCCTAAAGACACACGAATTCGTCAACTTCGAGAAATAAACTGGCTCCGAGATCGAAACCTGGCCATGAGAGGACTACTATAAGTATGGAACTTCGTAAGAACAATGAATCTTTAGCAGTTGCATGGCAAGATTCCATGGGAATATTCTCAAAAATCCTAAACACACATGAATTCGTCAACTTCAAGAAACAAACTGGCTCCGAGATCGAAACCTGTCCATGAGAGGACTACTATAAGTCAGGAACTTCGTAAGAACGATGAATCTTTAGCAGTTGCAGGGCAAGATTCCATGGGAATATTCTCAAAAACCCTAAACACACACAAATTCGTCAACTTCGAGAAACAAACTGGCTCCGAGATCGAAACCTTGCCATGAGAGGACTACTATAAGTCTGGATCTTCGTAAGAACAATGAGTCTTTAGCAGTTGCAGGGCAAGATTCTATGGGAATATTCTCAAAAATCCAAAACACACACGAATTCGTCAACTTCGAGAAACAAACTGGCTCTGAGATCGAAACCTGACCATGAGAGGACTACTATAGGTTTGGATCTTTGTAAGAACGATGAATCTTTAACACTTGCAGGTAAAGATTCCATGGGAATATTCTAAAAAACCCCAAACACACACGAATTCGTCAAATTATTCAAGAAACAAACTGGCCCCGAGATCGAAACCTGGCCATGAGAGGACTACGATAAGTCTGGAACTTCGTAAGAACGATGAATGTTTAGCAGTTGCAGGGCAAGATTCCGTGGGAATATTCTCAAAAACCCTAAGCACACATGAATTCGTCAACTTCGAGAGACAAACTGGTTCTGAGATCGAAACCTGGCTATGAGATTACTACTATAGGTCTGGATCTTCGTAAGAACGATATGGATCTTTAGCAGATGCACGGCAAGATATTCCGTGGGAATATTCTCAAAAACCCTAAGCACACACGAATTCGTCAACTTCGAGATACAAACTGGCTCCGAGATCGAAACATGGCCATGAGAGGATTACTATAAGTCTGGAACTTCGTAAGAATGATGAATCTTTAGCAGTTGCAGGGCAAGATTCCATGGGAATATTCTCAAAAACCCTGAACACACACGAATTCGTCAACTTCGAGAAACAAACTGGCTCCGAGATCGAAACCTGGCCATGAGAGGACTACTATCGGTCTGGATCTTCGTAATAACGATGAATTTTTAGCAGTTACAGGACAAGATTCCATGGGAATATTCTGAAAAACCCTAAACTCACACGAATTCGTCAACTTTGAGAAACAAACTGGCTCCGATATCGAAACCTGGCCATGAGAGGACTACTATAGGTCTGGATCTTCGTAAGAACGATGAATCTTTAGCAGTTGCAGGGAAAAATTCCATGGGAATATTCTCAAAAACCCTAAACACACATGAATTCGCCATCTTCGAGAAACAAACTGGCTCCAAGATCGAAACCTCGCCATGAGATGACTACTATAGGTCTGGATCTTCGTAAGAACGATGAATCTTTAGCAGTTTCCGGGTAAGATTCCATGAGAATATTGTCATAAACCCTAAACACACACGAATTCGTCAACTTCGAGAAATAAACTGGCTCCGAGATCGAAACCTGGCCATGAGAGGACTACTATAAGTATGGAACTTCGTAAGAACAATGAATCTTTAGCAGTTGCATGGCAAGATTCCATGGGAATATTCTCAAAAATCCTAAACACACATGAATTCGTCAACTTCAAGAAACAAACTGGCTCCGAGATCGAAACCTGTCCATGAGAGGACTACTATAAGTCACGAACTTCATAAGAACGATGTATCTTTAGCAGTTGCAGGGAAATATTCCATGGGAATATTCTCAAAGACCCTAAACACACACAAATTCGTCAACTTCGAGAAACAAACTGGCTCCGAGATCGAAACCTTGCCATGAGAGGACTACTATAAGTCTGGATATTCGTAAGAACGATGAGTCTTTAGCAGTTGAAGGGAAAGATTCCATGGGAATATTCTCAAAAACCCAAAACACACACGAATTCGTCAACTTCGAGAAACAAACTGGCTCTGAGATCGAAACCTGGACATGAGAGGACTACTATAGGTCTGGATCTTTGTAAGAACGATGAATCTTTAGCACTTGCAGTTAAATATTCCATGGGAATATTTTAAAAAACCCCAAACACACACGAGTTCGTCAACTTATTCAAGAAACAAACTGGCTCCGAGATCGGATCTTGGCCATGAGAGGACTACGATAAGTCTGGAACTTCGTAAGAACGATGAATCTTTAGCAGTTGCAGGGTAATATTCCGTGGGAATATTCTCAAAAACCCTAAGCACACATGAATTCGTCAACTTCGAGAGACAAACTGGCTCTGAGATCGAAACCTGGCCATGAGATTACTACTATAGGTCTGGATCTTCGTAAGAACGATATGGATTCTTTAGCAGATGCACGGAAAGATATTCCAAGGGAATATTCTCGAAAACCCTAAACACACACGAATTCGTCAACTTCGAGAAACAAACTGGCTCCGATATCGAAACATGGCCATGAGAGGACTACTATAAGTCTGGAACTTCGTCAGAACGATGAATCTTTAGCAGTTGCAGGGCAAGATTCCATGGGAATATTATCAAAAACCCTAAACTTACACGAATTCGTCAACTTTGAGAAAAAAACTGGCTCCGTGATCGAAACCTGGCCATGAGAGGACTACTATAGGTCTGGATCTTCGTAAGAACGATGAATCTTTAGCAGTTGCAGGAAAAGATTCCATGGGAATATTCTCAAAAACCCTAAACACACATGAATTCGTCATCTTCGAGAAACAAACTGGCTCCAAGATCAAAACCTCGCCATGAGATGACTACTATAGGTCTGGATCTTCGTAAGAACGATGAATCTTTAGAAGTTTCCGGGTAAGATTCCATGAGAATATTGTCATAAACCCTAAACACACACAAATTCGTCAACTTCGAGAAATAAACTGGCTCCGAGATCGAAACCTGGCCATGAGAGGACTACTATAAGTATGGAACTTCGTAAGAACAATGAATCTTTAGCAGTTGCATGGCAAGATTCCATGGGAATATTCTCAAAAATCCTAAACACACATGAATTCGTCAACTTCAAGAAACAAACTGGCTCCGAGATCGAAACCTGTCCATGAGAGGACTACTATAAGTCACGAACTTCGTAAGAACGATGAATCTTTAGCAGTTGCAGGGAAAGATTCCATGGGAATATTCTCAAAAACCCTAAACACACACAAATTCGTCAACTTCAAGAAACAAACTGGCTCCGAGATCGAAACCTTGCCATGAGAGGACTACTATAAGTCTGGATATTCGTAAGAACGATGAGTCTTTAGCAGTTGCAGGGAAAGATTCCATGGGAATATTCTCAAAAACCCAAAACACACACGAATTTGTCAACTTCGAGAAACAAACTGGCTCTGAGATCGAAACCTGGACATGAGAGGACTACTATAGGTCTGGATCTTTGTAAGAACGATGAATCTTTAGCAGTTGCAGGGCAAGATTCCATGGGAATATTCTCAAAAACCCTAAACACACACAAATTCGTCAACTTCGAGAAACAAACTGGCTCCGAGATCGAAACCTTGCCATGAGAGGACTACTATAAGTCTGGAAGTTCGTAAGAACGATGAATGTTTAGCAGTTGCAGGGCAAGATTCCGTGGGAATATTCTCAAAAACCCTAAGCACACATGAATTCGTCAACTTCGAGAGACAAACTGGCTCTGAGATCGAAACCTGGCCATGAGAGGACTACTATCGGTCTTGATCTTCGTAATAACGATGAATCTTTAGCAGTTACAGGACAAGATTCCATGGGAATATTCTGAAAAACCCTAAAGTCACACGAATTCGTCAACTTCGAGAAATAAACTGGCTCCGAGATCGAAACCTGGCCATGAGAGGACTACTATAAGTCTGGAACTTCGTAAGAACAATGAATCTTTAGCAGTTGCATGGCAAGATTCCATGGGAATATTCTCATAAATCCTAAACACACATGAATTCGTCAACTTCAAGAAACAAACTGGCTCCGAGATCGAAACTTGTCCATGAGAGGACTACTATAAGTCAGGAACTTCGTCAGAACGATGAATCTTTAGCAGTTGCAGGGCAAGATTCCATGGGAATATTCTCAAAAACCCTAAACACACACAAATTCGTCAACTTCGAGAAACAAACTGGCTCCGAGATCGAAACCTTGCCATGAGAGGACTACTATAAGTCTGGATCTTCGTAAGAACAATGAGTCTTTAGCAGTTGCAGGGCAAGATTCTATGGGAATATTCTCAAAAATCCAAAACACACACGAATTCGTCAACTTCGAGAAACAAACTGGCTATGAGATCGAAACCTGACCATGAGAGGACTACTATAGGTTTGGATCTTTGTAAGAACGATGAATATTTAACACTTTCAGGTAAAGATTCCATGGGAATATTCTAAAAAACCCCAAACACACACGAAGTCGTCAAATTATTCAAGAAACAAACTGGCTCCGAGATCGAAACCTGGCCATGAGAGGACTACTATAAGTCTGGAACTTCGTAAGAACGATGAATGTTTAGCAGTTGCAGGGCAAGATTCCGTGGGAATATTCTCAAAAACCCTAAGCACACATGAATTCGTCAACTTCGAGAGACAAACTGGCTCTGAGATCGAAACCTGGCCATGAGAGGACTACTATCGGTCTTGATCTTCGTAATAACGATGAATCTTTAGCAGTTACAGGACAAGATTCCATGGGAATATTCTGAAAAACCCTAAAGTCACACGAATTCGTCAACTTTGAGAAACAAACTGGCTCCGATATCGAAACCTGGCCATGAGAGGACTACTATAGGTCTGGATCTTCGTAAGAACGATGAATCTTTAGAAGTTGCAGGGCAAAATTCCATGGGAATATTCTCAAAAACCCTAAACACACATGAATTCGTCATCTTCGAGAAACAAACTGGCTCCAAGATCGAAACCTCGCCATGAGATGACTACTATAGGTATGGATCTTCGTAAGAACGATGAATCTTTAGCAGTTTCCGGGTAAGATTCCATGAGAATATTGTCATAAACCCTAAACACACACAAATTCATCAACTTCGAGAAATAAACTGGCTCCGAGATCGAAACCTGGCCATGAGAGGACTACTATAAGTATGGAACTTCGTAAGAACAATGAATCTTTAGCAGTTGCATGGCAAGATTCCATGGGAATATTCTCAAAAATCCTAAACACACATGAATTCGTCAACTTCAAGAAACAAACTGGATCCGAGATCGAAACCTGTCCATGAGAGGACTACTATAAGTCACGAACTTCGTAAGAACGATGAATCTTTAGCAGTTGCAGGGAAAGATTCCATGGGAATATTCTCAAAAACCCTAAACACACACAAATTCGTCAACTTCGAGAAACAAACTGGCTCCGAGATCGAAACCTTGCCATGAGAGGACTACTATAAGTCTGGATATTCGTAAGAACGATGAGTCTTTAGCAGTTGCAGGGAAAGATTCCATGGGAATATTCTCAAAAACCCAAAACACACACGAATTCGTCAACTTCGAGAAACAAACTGGCTCTGAGATCGAAACCTGGACATGAGAGGACTACTATAGGTCTGGATCTTTGTAAGAACGATGAATCTTTAGCATTTGCAGGTAAAGATTCCATGGGAATATTCTCAAAAACCCCAAACACACACGAATTCGTCAACTTCATGAAACAAACTGGCTCCGAGATCGAAACCTGACCATGAGAGGACTAGTATAAGTCTGGAACTTCGTAAGAACGATGAATCTTTAGCAGTTGCAGAGCAAGATTCCATGGGAATATTCTCAAAAACCCTAAACACACATGATTTCGTCAACTTCGAGAGACAAACTGGCTCTAAGATCGAAAACTGGCCATGAGATTACTACTATAGGTCTGGCCATGAGAGGATCTTCGTAAGAACGATGAATCTTTAGCATTTGCAGGGAAAGATTCCATGGGAATATTCTCAAAAACCCTAAACACACACAAATTCGTCAACTTCGAGAAACAAACTGGCTCCGAGATCGAAACCTTGCCATGAGAGGACTACTATAAGTCTGGATCTTCGTAAGAACGATGAGTCTTTAGCAGTTGCAGGGAAAGATTCCATGGGAATATTCTCAAAAACCCAAAACACACACGAATTCGTCAACTTCGAGAAACAAACTGGCTCTGAGATCGAAACCTGGCCATGAGAGGACTACTATAGGTCTGGATCTTTGTAAGAACGATGAATCTTTAGCACTTGCAGGTAAAGATTCCATGGGAATATTCTAAAAAACCCAAACACACACGAATTCGTCAACTTATTCAAGAAAAAAACTGGCTCCGAGATCGAAACCTTGCCATGAGAGGACTACGATAAGTCTGGAACTTCTTAAGAACGATGAATCTTTAGTAGTTGCAGGGAAAGATTCAATGGGAATATTCTCAAAAACCCTAAGCACACATGAATTCGTCAACTTCGAGAGACAAACTGGCTCTGAGATCAAAACCTGGCCATGAGATTACTACTATAGGTCTGGATCTTCGTAAGAACGATATGGATCTTTAGCAGATGCACGACAAGATATTCCAAGGGAATATTCTCAAAAACCTTAAACACACACGAATTCATCAACTTCGAGAAACAAAATGGCTCCGAGATCGAAACATGGGCATGAGAGGCATACTATAAGTCTGGAACTTCGTAAGAACGATGAATCTTTAGCAGTAGCAGGGCAAGATTCCATGGGAATATTGTCAAAAACCCTAAACACACACGAATTAGTCAACTTCGAGAAACAAACTGGCTCCGAGATCGAAACCTGGCCATGAAAGGACTACTATAAGTCAGGAACTTCGTAAGAACGATGAATCTTTAGCAGTTGCAGGACAAGATTCCATGGGAATATTCTATAAAACCCTAAACTCACACGAATTCGCCAACTTTGAGAAACAAACTGGCTCCGAGATCGAAACCTGGCCATGAGAGGACTACTATAGGTCTGGCCATGAGAGGATCTTCGTATGAACGATGAATCTTTAGCAGTTGCAGGGCAAGATTCCATGGGAATATTCTCAAAAACCCTAAACAAACACAAATTCGTCAACTTCGAGAAACAAACTGGCTCCGAGATCGAAACCTGACCATGAGAGGACTACTATAGGTTTGGATCTTTGTAAGAACGATGAATATTTAACACTTTCAGGTAAAGATTCCATGGGAATATTCTAAAAAACCCCAAACACACACGAAGTCGTCAAATTATTCAAGAAACAAACTGGCTCCGAGATCGAAACCTGGCCATGAGAGGACTACTATAAGTCTGGAACTTCGTAAGAACGATGAATGTTTAGCAGTTGCAGGGCAAGATTCCGTGGGAATATTCTCAAAAACCCTAAGCACACATGAATTCGTCAACTTCGAGAGACAAACTGGCTCTGAGATCGAAACCTGGCCATGAGAGGACTACTATCGGTCTTGATCTTCGTAATAACGATGAATCTTTAGCAGTTACAGGACAAGATTCCATGGGAATATTCTGAAAAACCCTAAAGTCACACGAATTCGTCAACTTTGAGAAACAAACTGGCTCCGATATCGAAACCTGGCCATGAGAGGACTACTATAGGTCTGGATCTTCGTAAGAACGATGAATCTTTAGAAGTTGCAGGGCAAAATTCCATGGGAATATTCTCAAAAACCCTAAACACACATGAATTCGTCATCTTCGAGAAACAAACTGGCTCCAAGATCGAAACCTCGCCATGAGATGACTACTATAGGTCTGGATCTTCGTAAGAACGATGAATCTTTAGCAGTTTCCGGGTAAGATTCCATGAGAATATTGTCATAAACCCTAAACACACACAAATTCGTCAACTTCGAGAAATAAACTGGCTCCGAGATCGAAACCTGGCCATGAGAGGACTACTATAAGTATGGAACTTCGTAAGAACAATGAATCTTTAGCAGTTGCATGGCAAGATTCCATGGGAATATTCTCAAAAATCCTAAACACACATGAATTCGTCAACTTCAAGAAACAAACTGGATCCGAGATCGAAACCTGTCCATGAGAGGACTACTATAAGTCACGAACTTCGTAAGAACGATGAATCTTTAGCAGTTGCAGGGAAAGATTCCATGGGAATATTCTCAAAAACCCTAAACACACACAAATTCGTCAACTTCGAGAAACAAACTGGCTCCGAGATCGAAACCTTGCCATGAGAGGACTACTATAAGTCTGGATATTCGTAAGAACGATGAGTCTTTAGCAGTTGCAGGGAAAGATTCCATGGGAATATTCTCAAAAACCCAAAACACACACGAATTCGTCAACTTCGAGAAACAAACTGGCTCTGAGATCGAAACCTGGACATGAGAGGACTACTATAGGTCTGGATCTTTGTAAGAACGATGAATCTTTAGCATTTGCAGGTAAAGATTCCATGGGAATATTCTCAAAAACCCCAAACACACACGAATTCGTCAACTTCATGAAACAAACTGGCTCCGAGATCGAAACCTGTCCATGAGAGGACTACTATAAGTCACGAACTTCGTAAGAACGATGAATCTTTAGCAGTTGCAGGGAAAGATTCCATGGGAATATTCTCAAAAACCCTAAACACACACAAATTCGTCAACTTCGAGAAACAAACTGGCTCCGAGATCGAAACCTTGCCATGAGAGGACTACTATAAGTCTGGATCTTCGTAAGAACGATGAGTCTTTAGCAGTTGCAGGGAAAGATTCCATGGGAATATTCTCAAAAACCCAAAACACACACGAATTCGTCAACTTCGAGAAACAAACTGGCTCTGAGATCGAAACCTGGCCATGAGAGGACTACTATAGGTCTGGATCTTTGTAAGAACGATGAATCTTTAGCACTTGCAGGTAAAGATTCCATGGGAATATTCTAAAAAACCCAAACACACACGAATTCGTCAACTTATTCAAGAAAAAAACTGGCTCCGAGATCGAAACCTGGCCATGAGAGGACTACGATAAGTCTGGAACTTCTTAAGAACGATGAATGTTTAGCAGTTGCAGGGCAAGATTCAATGGGAATATTCTCAAAAACCCTAAGCACACATGAATTCGTCAACTTCGAGAGACAAACTGGCTGTGAGATCAAAACCTGGCCATGAGATTACTACTATAGGTCTGGATCTTCGTAAGAACGATATGAATCTTTAGCAGATGCACGGCAAGATATTCCAAGGGAATATTCTCGAAAACCCTAAACACACACAAATTCGTCAACTTAGAGAAACAAAATGGCTCCGTGATCGAAACCTGGCCATGAGAGGACTACTATAGGTCTGGATCTTCGTAAGAAGGATGAATCTTTAGTAGTTGCAAGAAAAGATTCCATGGGAATATTCTCAAAAACCCTAAACACACATGAATTCGTCATCTTCGAGAAACAAACTGGCTCCAAGATCGAAACCTCGCCATGAGATGACTACTATAGGTCTGGATCTTCGTAAGAACGATGAATCTTTAGCAGTTTCCGGGTAAGATTCCATGAGAATATTGTCATAAACCCTAAACACACACGAATTCGTCAACTTCGAGAAATAAACTGGCTCCGAGATCGAAACCTGGCCATGAGAGGACTACTATAAGTCTGGAACTTCGTAAGAACAATGAATCTTTAGCAGTTGCATGGCAAGATTCCATGGGAATATTCTCAAAAATCCTAAACACACATGAATTCGTCAACTTCAAGAAACAAACTGGCTCCGAGATCGAAACCTGTCCATGAGAGGACTACTATAAGTCAGGAACTTCGTAAGAACGATGAATCTTTAGCAGTTGCAGGGCAAGATTCCATGGGAATATTCTCAAAAACCCTAAACACACACAAATTCGTCAACTTCGAGAAACAAACTGGCTCCGAGATCGAAACCTTGCCATGAGAGGACTACTATAAGTCTGGATCTTCGTAAGAACAATGAGTCTTTAGCAGTTGCAGGGCAAGATTCTATGGGAATATTCTCAAAAATCCAAAACACACACGAATTCGTCAACTTCGAGAAACAAACTGGCTCTGAGATCGAAACCTGACCATGAGAGGACTACTATAGGTTTGGATCTTTGTAAGAACGATGAATATTTAACACTTTCAGGTAAAGATTCCATGGGAATATTCTAAAAAACCCCAAACACACACGAAGTCGTCAAATTATTCAAGAAACAAACTGGCTCCGAGATCGAAACCTGGCCATGAGAGGACTACTATAAGTCTGGAACTTCGTAAGAACGATGAATGTTTAGCAGTTGCAGGGCAAGATTCCGTGGGAATATTCTCAAAAACCCTAAGAACACATGAATTCGTCAACTTCGAGAGACAAACTGGCCCTGAGATCGAAACCTGGCCATGAGAGGACTACTATCGGTCTTGATCTTCGTAATAACGATGAATCTTTAGCAGTTACAGGACAAGATTCCATGGGAATATTCTGAAAAACCCTAAAGTCACACGAATTCGTCAACTTTGAGAAACAAACTGGCTCCGATATCGAAACCTGGCCATGAGAGGACTACTATAGGTCTGGATCTTCGTAAGAACGATGAATCTTTAGAAGTTGCAGGGCAAAATTCCATGGGAATATTCTCAAAAACCCTAAACACACATGAATTCGTCATCTTCGAGAAACAAACTGGCTCCAAGATCGAAACCTCGCCATGAGATGACTACTATAGGTCTGGATCTTCGTAAGAACGATGAATCTTTAGCAGTTTCCGGGTAAGATTCCATGAGAATATTGTCATAAACCCTAAACACACACAAATTCGTCAACTTCGAGAAATAAACTGGCTCCGAGATCGAAACCTGGCCATGAGAGGACTACTATAAGTATGGAACTTCGTAAGAACAATGAATCTTTAGCAGTTGCATGGCAAGATTCCATGGGAATATTCTCAAAAATCCTAAACACACATGAATTCGTCAACTTCAAGAAACAAACTGGATCCGAGATCGAAACCTGTCCATGAGAGGACTACTATAAGTCACGAACTTCGTAAGAACGATGAATCTTTAGCAGTTGCAGGGAAAGATTCCATGGGAATATTCTCAAAAACCCTAAACACACACAAATTCGTCAACTTCGAGAAACAAACTGGCTCCGAGATCGAAACCTTGCCATGAGAGGACTACTATAAGTCTGGATATTCGTAAGAACGATGAGTCTTTAGCAGTTGCAGGGAAAGATTCCATGGGAATATTCTCAAAAACCCAAAACACACACGAATTCGTCAACTTCGAGAAACAAACTGGCTCTGAGATCGAAACCTGGACATGAGAGGACTACTATAGGTCTGGATCTTTGTAAGAACGATGAATCTTTAGCATTTGCAGGTAAAGATTCCATGGGAATATTCTCAAAAACCCCAAACACACACGAATTCGTCAACTTCATGAAACAAACTGGCTCCGAGATCGAAACCTGTCCATGAGAGGACTACTATAAGTCACGAACTTCGTAAGAACGATGAATCTTTAGCAGTTGCAGGGAAAGATTCCATGGGAATATTCTCAAAAACCCTAAACACACACAAATTCGTCAACTTCGAGAAACAAACTGGCTCCGAGATCGAAACCTTGCCATGAGAGGACTACTATAAGTCTGGATCTTCGTAAGAACGATGAGTCTTTAGCAGTTGCAGGGAAAGATTCCATGGGAATATTCTCAAAAACCCAAAACACACACGAATTCGTCAACTTCGAGAAACAAACTGGCTCTGAGATCGAAACCTGGCCATGAGAGGACTACTATAGGTCTGGATCTTTGTAAGAACGATGAATCTTTAGCACTTGCAGGTAAAGATTCCATGGGAATATTCTAAAAAACCCAAACACACACGAATTCGTCAACTTATTCAAGAAAAAAACTGGCTCCGAGATCGAAACCTGGCCATGAGAGGACTACGATAAGTCTGGAACTTCTTAAGAACGATGAATCTTTAGTAGTTGCAGGGAAAGATTCAATGGGAATATTCTCAAAAACCCTAAGCACACATGAATTCGTCAACTTCGAGAGACAAACTGGCTCTGAGATCAAAACCTGGCCATGAGATTACTACTATAGGTCTGGATCTTCGTAAGAACGATATGGATCTTTAGCAGATGCACGACAAGATATTCCAAGGGAATATTCTCAAAAACCTTAAACACACACGAATTCATCAACTTCGAGAAACAAAATGGCTCCGAGATCGAAACATGGGCATGAGAGGCATACTATAAGTCTGGAACTTCGTAAGAACGATGAATCTTTAGCAGTAGCAGGGCAAGATTCCATGGGAATATTGTCAAAAACCCTAAACACACACGAATTAGTCAACTTCGAGAAACAAACTGGCTCCGAGATCGAAACCTGGCCATGAAAGGACTACTATAAGTCAGGAACTTCGTAAGAACGATGAATCTTTAGCAGTTGCAGGACAAGATTCCATGGGAATATTCTATAAAACCCTAAACTCACACGAATTCGCCAACTTTGAGAAACAAACTGGCTCCGAGATCGAAACCTGGCCATGAGAGGACTACTATAGGTCTGGCCATGAGAGGATCTTCGTATGAACGATGAATCTTTAGCAGTTGCAGGGCAAGATTCCATGGGAATATTCTCAAAAACCCTAAACAAACACAAATTCGTCAACTTCGAGAAACAAACTGGCTCCGAGATCGAAACCTTACCATGAGAGGACTACTATAGGTTTGGATCTTTGTAAGAACGATGAATATTTAACACTTTCAGGTAAAGATTCCATGGGAATATTCTAAAAAACCCCAAACACACACGAAGTCGTCAAATTATTCAAGAAACAAACTGGCTCCGAGATCGAAACCTGGCCATGAGAGGACTACTATAAGTATGGAACTTCGTAAGAACAATGAATCTTTAGCAGTTGCATGGCAAGATTCCATGGGAATATTCTCAAAAATCCTAAACACACATGAATTCGTCAACTTCAAGAAACAAACTGGCTCCGAGATCGAAACCTGTCCATGAGAGGACTACTATAAGTCAGGAACTTCGTAAGAACGATGAATCTTTAGCAGTTGCAGGGCAAGATTCCATGGGAATATTCTCAAAAACCCTAAACACACACAAATTCGTCAACTTCGAGAAACAAACTGGCTCCGAGATCGAAACCTTGCCATGAGAGGACTACTATAAGTCTGGATCTTCGTAAGAACAATGAGTCTTTAGCAGTTGCAGGGCAAGATTCTATGGGAATATTCTCAAAAATCCAAAACACACACGAATTCGTCAACTTCGAGAAACAAACTGGCTCTGAGATCGAAACCTGACCATGAGAGGACTACTATAGGTTTGGATCTTTGTAAGAACGATGAATATTTAACACTTTCAGGTAAAGATTCCATGGGAATATTCTAAAAAACCCCAAACACACACGAAGTCGTCAAATTATTCAAGAAACAAACTGGCTCCGAGATCGAAACCTGGCCATGAGAGGACTACTATAAGTCTGGAACTTCGTAAGAACGATGAATGTTTAGCAGTTGCAGGGCAAGATTCCGTGGGAATATTCTCAAAAACCCTAAGCACACATGAATTCGTCAACTTCGAGAGACAAACTGGCTCTGAGATCGAAACCTGGCCATGAGAGGACTACTATCGGTCTTGATCTTCGTAATAACGATGAATCTTTAGCAGTTACAGGACAAGATTCCATGGGAATATTCTGAAAAACCCTAAAGTCACACGAATTCGTCAACTTCGAGAAATAAACTGGCTCCGAGATCGAAACCTGGCCATGAGAGGACTACTATAAGTCTGGAACTTCGTAAGAACAATGAATCTTTAGCAGTTGCATGGCAAGATTCCATGGGAATATTCTCATAAATCCTAAACACACATGAATTCGTCAACTTCAAGAAACAAACTGGCTCCGAGATCGAAACTTGTCCATGAGAGGACTACTATAAGTCAGGAACTTCGTCAGAACGATGAATCTTTAGCAGTTGCAGGGCAAGATTCCATGGGAATATTCTCAAAAACCCTAAACACACACAAATTCGTCAACTTCGAGAAACAAACTGGCTCCGAGATCGAAACCTTGCCATGAGAGGACTACTATAAGTCTGGATCTTCGTAAGAACAATGAGTCTTTAGCAGTTGCAGGGCAAGATTCTATGGGAATATTCTCAAAAATCCAAAACACACACGAATTCGTCAACTTCGAGAAACAAACTGGCTATGAGATCGAAACCTGACCATGAGAGGACTACTATAGGTTTGGATCTTTGTAAGAACGATGAATATTTAACACTTTCAGGTAAAGATTCCATGGGAATATTCTAAAAAACCCCAAACACACACGAAGTCGTCAAATTATTCAAGAAACAAACTGGCTCCGAGATCGAAACCTGGCCATGAGAGGACTACTATAAGTCTGGAACTTCGTAAGAACGATGAATGTTTAGCAGTTGCAGGGCAAGATTCCGTGGGAATATTCTCAAAAACCCTAAGCACACATGAATTCGTCAACTTCGAGAGACAAACTGGCTCTGAGATCGAAACCTGGCCATGAGAGGACTACTATCGGTCTTGATCTTCGTAATAACGATGAATCTTTAGCAGTTACAGGACAAGATTCCATGGGAATATTCTGAAAAACCCTAAAGTCACACGAATTCGTCAACTTTGAGAAACAAACTGGCTCCGATATCGAAACCTGGCCATGAGAGGACTACTATAGGTCTGGATCTTCGTAAGAACGATGAATCTTTAGAAGTTGCAGGGCAAAATTCCATGGGAATATTCTCAAAAACCCTAAACACACATGAATTCGTCATCTTCGAGAAACAAACTGGCTCCAAGATCGAAACCTCGCCATGAGATGACTACTATAGGTATGGATCTTCGTAAGAACGATGAATCTTTAGCAGTTTCCGGGTAAGATTCCATGAGAATATTGTCATAAACCCTAAACACACACAAATTCATCAACTTCGAGAAATAAACTGGCTCCGAGATCGAAACCTGGCCATGAGAGGACTACTATAAGTATGGAACTTCGTAAGAACAATGAATCTTTAGCAGTTGCATGGCAAGATTCCATGGGAATATTCTCAAAAATCCTAAACACACATGAATTCGTCAACTTCAAGAAACAAACTGGATCCGAGATCGAAACCTGTCCATGAGAGGACTACTATAAGTCACGAACTTCGTAAGAACGATGAATCTTTAGCAGTTGCAGGGAAAGATTCCATGGGAATATTCTCAAAAACCCTAAACACACACAAATTCGTCAACTTCGAGAAACAAACTGGCTCCGAGATCGAAACCTTGCCATGAGAGGACTACTATAAGTCTGGATATTCGTAAGAACGATGAGTCTTTAGCAGTTGCAGGGAAAGATTCCATGGGAATATTCTCAAAAACCCAAAACACACACGAATTCGTCAACTTCGAGAAACAAACTGGCTCTGAGATCGAAACCTGGACATGAGAGGACTACTATAGGTCTGGATCTTTGTAAGAACGATGAATCTTTAGCATTTGCAGGTAAAGATTCCATGGGAATATTCTCAAAAACCCCAAACACACACGAATTCGTCAACTTCATGAAACAAACTGGCTCCGAGATCGAAACCTGACCATGAGAGGACTAGTATAAGTCTGGAACTTCGTAAGAACGATGAATCTTTAGCAGTTGCAGAGCAAGATTCCATGGGAATATTCTCAAAAACCCTAAACACACATGATTTCGTCAACTTCGAGAGACAAACTGGCTCTAAGATCGAAAACTGGCCATGAGATTACTACTATAGGTCTGGCCATGAGAGGATCTTCGTAAGAACGATGAATCTTTAGCA
>NC_039367.1:94546904-94552207 GCF_003573695.1 Papaver somniferum
GATATGGATATTTAGCAGATGCACGGCAAGATATTCCAAGGGAATATTCTCAAAAACCCTAAACACACACGAATTCGTCAACTTCGAGAAACAAAGTGGCTCCGAGATCGAAACTTGGCCATGAGAGAACTACTATAAGTCTGGAACTTCGTAAGAACGATGAATCTTTAGTAGTTGCAGGGAAAGATTCCATGGGAATATTCTCAAGAACCCTAAACACACACAAATTCGTCAACTTCGAGAAACAATCTGGCTCCGAGATCGAAACCTGGCCATGAGAGGATTACTATCGGTATGGATCTTCGTAAGAACGATGAATCTTTAGCAGTTGTAGGACAAGATTCCATGGGAATATTCTCCAAAACCCTAAACTCACACGAATTCGCCAACTTTGAGAAACAAACTGGCTCTGAGATCGAAACCTGGCAATGAGTGGACTACTATAGGTCTGGCCATGACAGGATCTTCGTAAGAACGATGAATCTTTAGCAGTTGCAGGGAAAGATTTCATGGGAATATTCTCAAA
The DNA here is from genome assembly GCF_003573695.1 of Papaver somniferum. Taxonomy (NCBI): domain Eukaryota; kingdom Viridiplantae; phylum Streptophyta; class Magnoliopsida; order Ranunculales; family Papaveraceae; genus Papaver; species Papaver somniferum. The sequence continues at coordinate 94,547,431 of NC_039367.1, forward strand.
AACCCTAAACACACACAAATTCGTCAACTTCGAGAAACAAACTGGCTCCGAGATCGATACCTTGCCATGAGAGGACTACTATAAGTCTGGATCTTCGTAAGAACGATGAGTCTTTAGCAGTTGCAGGGAAAGATTCCATGGGAATATTCTCAAAACCCAAAACACACACGAATTCGTCAACTTCGAGAAACAAACTGGCTCTGAGATCGAAACCTGGCCATGAGAGGACTACTATAGGTCTGGATCTTTGTAAGAACGATGAATCTTTAACACTTGCAGGTAAAGATTCCATGGGAATATTCTAAAAAACCCAAACACACACGAATTCGTCAACTTATTCAAGAAAAAAACTGGCTCCGAGATCGAAACCTTGCCATGAGAGGACTACGATAAGTCTGGAACTTCTTAAGAACGATGAATCTTTAGTAGTTGCAGGGAAAGATTCAATGGGAATATTCTCAAAAACCCTAAGCACACATGAATTCGTCAACTTCGAGAGACAAACTGGCTCTGAGATCAAAACCTGGCCATGAGATTACTACTATAGGTCTGGATCTTCGTAAGAACGATATGGATCTTTAGCAGATGCACGGCAAGATATTCCAAGGGAATATTCTAAAAAACCCTAAACACACACGAATTCATCAACTTCGAGAAACAAAATGGCTCCGAGATCGAAACATGGGCATGAGAGGCCTACTATAAGTCTGGAACTTCGTAAGAACGATGAATCTTTAGCAGTAGCAGGGCAAGATTCCATGGGAATATTGTCAAAAACCCTAAACACACACGAATTAGTCAACTTCGAGAAACAAACTGGCTCCGAGATCGAAACCTGGCCATGAAAGGACTACTATAAGTCAGGAACTTCGTAAGAACGATGAATCTTTAGCAGTTGCAGGACAAGATTCCATGGGAATATTCTATAAAACCCTAAACTCACACGAATTCGCCAACTTTGAGAAACAAACTGGCTCCGAGATCGAAACCTGGCCATGAGAGGACTACTATAGGTCTGGCCATGAGAGGATCTTCGTATGAACGATGAATCTTTAGCAGTTGCAGGGCAAGATTCCATGGGAATATTCTCAAAAACCCTAAACAAACACAAATTCGTCAACTTCGAGAAACAAACTGGCTCCGAGATCGAAACCTGACCATGAGAGGACTACTATAGGTTTGGATCTTTGTAAGAACGATGAATATTTAACACTTTCAGGTAAAGATTCCATGGGAATATTCTAAAAAACCCCAAACACACACGAAGTCGTCAAATTATTCAAGAAACAAACTGGCTCCGAGATCGAAACCTGGCCATGAGAGGACTACTATAAGTCTGGAACTTCGTAAGAACGATGAATGTTTAGCAGTTGCAGGGCAAGATTCCGTGGGAATATTCTCAAAAACCCTAAGCACACATGAATTCGTCAACTTCGAGAGACAAACTGGCTCTGAGATCGAAACCTGGCCATGAGAGGACTACTATCGGTCTTGATCTTCGTAATAACGATGAATCTTTAGCAGTTACAGGACAAGATTCCATGGGAATATTCTGAAAAACCCTAAAGTCACACGAATTCGTCAACTTTGAGAAACAAACTGGCTCCGATATCGAAACCTGGCCATGAGAGGACTACTATAGGTCTGGATCTTCGTAAGAACGATGAATCTTTAGAAGTTGCAGGGCAAAATTCCATGGGAATATTCTCAAAAACCCTAAACACACATGAATTCGTCATCTTCGAGAAACAAACTGGCTCCAAGATCGAAACCTCGCCATGAGATGACTACTATAGGTCTGGATCTTCGTAAGAACGATGAATCTTTAGCAGTTTCCGGGTAAGATTCCATGAGAATATTGTCATAAACCCTAAACACACACAAATTCGTCAACTTCGAGAAATAAACTGGCTCCGAGATCGAAACCTGGCCATGAGAGGACTACTATAAGTATGGAACTTCGTAAGAACAATGAATCTTTAGCAGTTGCATGGCAAGATTCCATGGGAATATTCTCAAAAATCCTAAACACACATGAATTCGTCAACTTCAAGAAACAAACTGGATCCGAGATCGAAACCTGTCCATGAGAGGACTACTATAAGTCACGAACTTCGTAAGAACGATGAATCTTTAGCAGTTGCAGGGAAAGATTCCATGGGAATATTCTCAAAAACCCTAAACACACACAAATTCGTCAACTTCGAGAAACAAACTGGCTCCGAGATCGAAACCTTGCCATGAGAGGACTACTATAAGTCTGGATATTCGTAAGAACGATGAGTCTTTAGCAGTTGCAGGGAAAGATTCCATGGGAATATTCTCAAAAACCCAAAACACACACGAATTCGTCAACTTCGAGAAACAAACTGGCTCTGAGATCGAAACCTGGACATGAGAGGACTACTATAGGTCTGGATCTTTGTAAGAACGATGAATCTTTAGCATTTTCAGGTAAATATTCCATGGGAATATTCTCAAAAACCCCAAACACACACGAATTCGTCAACTTCATGAAACAAACTGGCTCCGAGATCGAAACCTGACCATGAGAGGACTACTATAAGTCTGGAACTTCGTAAGAACGATGAATCTTTAGCAGTTGCAGAGCAAGATTCCATGGGAATATTCTCAAAAACCCTAAACACACATGAATTCGTCAACTTCGAGAGACAAACTGGCTCTGAGATCGAAAACTGGCCATGAGATTACTACTATAGGTCTGGATCTTCGTAAGAACGATATGGATATTTAGCAGATGCACGGCAAGATATTCCAAGGGAATATTCTCAAAAACCCTAAACACACACGAATTCGTCAACTTCGAGAAACAAAGTGGCTCCGAGATCGAAACTTGGCCATGAGAGGACTACTATAAGTCTGGAACTTCGTAAGAACGATGAATCTTTAGTAGTTGCAGGGAAAGATTCCATGGGAATATTCTCAAAAACCCTAAACACACACGAATTCGTCAACTTCGAGAAACAATCTGGCTCTAAGATCGAAACCTGGCCATGAGAGGATTACTATCGGTCTGGATCTTCGTAAGAACGATGAATCTTTAGCAGTTGTAGGACAAGATTCCATGGGAATATTCTCCAAAACCCTAAACTCACACGAATTCGCCAACTTTGAGAAACAAACTGGCTCTGAGATCGAAACCTGGCAATGAGAGGACTACTATAGGTCTGGCCATGAGAGGATCTTCGTAAGAACGATGAATCTTTAGCAGTTGCAGGGCAAGATTCCATGGGAATATTCTCAAAAACCCTAAACACACACAAATTCGTCAACTTCGAGAAACAAACTGGCTCCGAGATCGAAACCTTGCCATGAGAGGACTACTATAAGTCTGGATCTTCGTAAGAACAATGAGTCTTTAGCAGTTGCAGGGCAAGATTCTATGGGAATATTCTCAAAAATCCAAAACACACACGAATTCGTCAACTTCGAGAAACAAACTGGCTCTGAGATCGAAACCTGACCATGAGAGGACTACTATAGGTTTGGATCTTTGTAAGAACGATGAATATTTAACACTTTCAGGTAAAGATTCCATGGGAATATTCTAAAAAACCCCAAACACACACGAAGTCGTCAAATTATTCAAGAAACAAACTGGCTCCGAGATCGAAACCTGGCCATGAGAGGACTACTATAAGTCTGGAACTTCGTAAGAACGATGAATGTTTAGCAGTTGCAGGGCAAGATTCCGTGGGAATATTCTCAAAAACCCTAAGCACACATGAATTCGTCAACTTCGAGAGACAAACTGGCTCTGAGATCGAAACCTGGCCATGAGAGGACTACTATCGGTCTGGATCTTCGTAATAACGATGAATCTTTAGCAGTTACAGGACAAGATTCCATGGGAATATTCTGAAAAACCCTAAAGTCACACGAATTCGTCAACTTTGAGAAACAAACTGGCTCCGATATCGAAACCTGACCATGAGAGGACTACTATAGGCCTGGATCTTCGTAAGAACGATGAATCTTTAGCAGTTGCAGGGCAAAATTCCATGGGAATATTCTCAAAAACCCTAAACACACATGAATTCGTCATCTTCGAGAAACAAACTGGCTCCAAGATCGAAACCTCGCCATGAGATGACTACTATAGGTCTGGATCTTCGTAAGAACGATGAATCTTTAGCAGTTTCCGGGTAAGATTCCATGAGAATATTGTCATAAACCCTAAACACACACAAATTCGTCAACTTCGAGAAATAAACTGGCTCCGAGATCGAAACCTGGCCATGAGAGGACTACTATAAGTATGGAACTTCGTAAGAACAATGAATCTTTAGCAGTTGCATGGCAAGATTCCATGGGAATATTCTCAAAAATCCTAAACACACATGAATTCGTCAACTTCAAGAAACAAACTGGCTCCGAGATCGAAACCTGTCCATGAGAGGACTACTATAAGTCACGAACTTCCTAAGAACGATGAATCTTTAGCAGTTGCAGGGAAAGATTCCATGGGAATATTCTCAAAAACCCTAAACACACACAAATTCGTCAACTTCGAGAAACAAACTGGCTCCGAGATCGAAACCTTGCCATGAGAGGACTACTATAAGTCTGGATATTCGTAAGAACGATGAGTCTTTAGCAGTTGCAGGGAAAGATTCCATGGGAATATTCTCAAAAACCCAAAACACACACGAATTCGTCAACTTCGAGAAACAAACTGGCTCTGAGATCGAAACCTGGACATGAGAGGACTACTATAGGTCTGGATCTTTGTAAGAACGATGAATCTTTAGCATTT
>NC_039367.1:94552217-94563063 GCF_003573695.1 Papaver somniferum
GAGAGGACTACTATAGGTCTGGATCTTCGTAAGAACGATGAATCTTTAGCAGTTGCAGGGCAAAATTCCATGGGAATATTCTCAAAAACCCTAAACACACATGAATTCGTCATCTTCGAGAAACAAAATGGCTCCAAGATCGAAACCTCTCCATGAGATGATTGCTATAGGTCTGGATCTTCGTAAGAACGATGAATCTTTAGCAGTTGCATGGCAAGATTCCATGGGAATATTCTCAAAAATCCTAAACACACATGAATTCGTCAACTTCAAGAAACAAACTGGCTCCGAGATCGAAACCTGTCCATGAGAGGACTACTATAAGTCATGAACTTCGTAAGAACGATGAATCTTTAGTAGTTGCAGGGAAAGATTCCATGGGAATATTCTCAAAAACCCTAAACACACACAAATTCGTCAACTTCGAGAAAAAAACTGGCTCCGTGATCGAAACCTTGCCATGAGAGGACTACTATAAGTCTGGATATTCGTAAGAACGATGAGTCTTTAGCAGTTGCAGGGAAAGATTCCATGGGAATATTCTCAAAAACCCAAAACACACACGAATTCGTCAACTTCGAGAAACAAACTGGCTCTGAGATCGAAACCTGGACATGAGAGGACTACTATAGGTCTGGATCTTTGTAAGAACGATGAATCTTTAGCATTTAGAGGTAAATATTCCATGGGAATATTCTCAAAAACCCCAAACACACACGAATTCGTCAACTTCATGAAACAAACTGGCTCCGAGATCGAAACCTGACCATGAGAGGACTACTATAAGTCTGGAACTTCGTAAGAACGATGAATCTTTAGCAGTTGCAGAGCAAGATTCCATGGGAATATTCTCAAAAACCCTAAACACACATGAATTCGTCAACTTCGAGAGACAAACTGGCTCTGAGATCGAAAACTGGCCATGAGATTACTACTATAGGTCTGGATCTTCGTAAGAACGATATGGATATTTAGCAGATGCACGGCAAGATATTCCAAGGGAATATTCTCAAAAACCCTAAACACACACGAATTCGTCAACTTCGAGAAACAATCTGGCTCCGAGATCGAAACCTGGCCATGAGAGGATTACTATCGGTATGGATCTTCGTAAGAACGATGAATCTTTAGCAGTTGTAGGACAAGATTCCATGGGAATATTCTCCAAAACCCTAAACTCACACGAATTCGCCAACTTTGAGAAACAAACTGGCTCTGAGATCGAAACCTGGCAATGAGTGGACTACTATAGGTCTGGCCATGACAGGATCTTCGTAAGAACGATGAATCTTTAGCAGTTGCAGGGAAAGATTTCATGGGAATATTCTCAAAAACCCTAAACACACACAAATTCGTCAACTTCGAGAAACAAACTGGCTCCGAGATCGATACCTTGCCATGAGAGGACTACTATAAGTCTGGATCTTCGTAAGAACGATGAGTCTTTAGCAGTTGCAGGGAAAGATTCCATGGGAATATTCTCAAAAACCCAAAACACACACGAATTCGTCAACTTCGAGAAACAAACTGGCTCTGAGATCGAAACCTGGCCATGAGAGGACTACTATAGGTCTGGATCTTTGTAAGAACGATGAATCTTTAGCACTTGCAGGTAAAGATTCCATGGGAATATTCTAAAAAACCCAAACACACACGAATTCGTCAACTTATTCAAGAAAAAAACTGGCTCCGAGATCGAAACCTGGCCATGAGAGGACTACGATAAGTCTGGAACTTCTTAAGAACGATGAATGTTTAGCAGTTGCAGGGCAAGATTCAATGGGAATATTCTCAAAAACCCTAAGCACACATGAATTCGTCAACTTCGAGAGACAAACTGGCTGTGAGATCAAAACCTGGCCATGAGATTACTACTATAGGTCTGGATCTTCGTAAGAACGATATGAATCTTTAGCAGATGCACGGCAAGATATTCCAAGGGAATATTCTCGAAAACCCTAAACACACACAAATTCGTCAACTTAGAGAAACAAAATGGCTCCGTGATCGAAACCTGGCCATGAGAGGACTACTATAGGTCTGGATCTTCGTAAGAAGGATGAATCTTTAGTAGTTGCAAGAAAAGATTCCATGGGAATATTCTCAAAAACCCTAAACACACATGAATTCGTCATCTTCGAGAAACAAACTGGCTCCAAGATCGAAACCTCGCCATGAGATGACTACTATAGGTCTGGATCTTCGTAAGAACGATGAATCTTTAGCAGTTTCCGGGTAAGATTCCATGAGAATATTGTCATAAACCCTAAACACACACAAATTCGTCAACTTCGAGAAATAAACTGGCTCCGAGATCGAAACCTGGCCATGAGAGGACTACTATAAGTATGGAACTTCGTAAGAACAATGAATCTTTAGCAGTTGCATGGCAAGATTCCATGGGAATATTCTCAAAAATCCTAAACACACATGAATTCGTCAACTTCAAGAAACAAACTGGATCCGAGATCGAAACCTGTCCATGAGAGGACTACTATAAGTCACGAACTTCGTAAGAACGATGAATCTTTAGCAGTTGCAGGGAAAGATTCCATGGGAATATTCTCAAAAACCCTAAACACACACAAATTCGTCAACTTCGAGAAACAAACTGGCTCCGAGATCGAAACCTTGCCATGAGAGGACTACTATAAGTCTGGATATTCGTAAGAACGATGAGTCTTTAGCAGTTGCAGGGAAAGATTCCATGGGAATATTCTCAAAAACCCAAAACACACACGAATTCGTCAACTTCGAGAAACAAACTGGCTCTGAGATCGAAACCTGGACATGAGAGGACTACTATAGGTCTGGATCTTTGTAAGAACGATGAATCTTTAGCATTTGCAGGTAAATATTCCATGGGAATATTCTCAAAAACCCCAAACACACACGAATTCGTCAACTTCATGAAACAAACTGGCTCCGAGATCGAAACCTGACCATGAGAGGACTACTATAAGTCTGGAACTTCGTAAGAACGATGAATCTTTAGCAGTTGCAGAGCAAGATTCCATGGGAATATTCTCAAAAACCCTAAACACACATGAATTCGTCAACTTCGAGAGACAAACTGGCTCTGAGATCGAAAACTGGCCATGAGATTACTACTATAGGTCTGGATCTTCGTAAGAACGATATGGATATTTAGCAGATGCACGGCAAGATATTCCAAGGGAATATTCTCAAAAACCCTAAACACACACGAATTCGTCAACTTCGAGAAACAAAGTGGCTCCGAGATCGAAACTTGGCCATGAGAGGACTACTATAAGTCTGGAACTTCGTAAGAACGATGAATCTTTAGTAGTTGCAGGGAAAGATTCCATGGGAATATTCTCAAAAACCCTAAACACACACGAATTTGTCAACTTCGAGAAACAATCTGGCTCCGAGATCGAAACCTGGCCATGAGAGGATTACTATCGGTATGGATCTTCGTAAGAACGATGAATCTTTAGCAGTTGTAGGACAAGATTCCATGGGAATATTCTCCAAAACCCTAAACTCACACGAATTCGCCAACTTTGAGAAACAAACTGGCTCTGAGATCGAAACCTGGCAATGAGAGGACTACTATAGGTCTGGCCATGAGAGGATCTTCGTAAGAACGATGAATCTTTAGCATTTGTAGGGAAAGATTCCATGGGAATATTCTCAAAAACCCTAAACACACACAAATTCGTCAACTTCGAGAAACAAACTGGCTCCGAGATCGAAACCTTGCCATGAGAGGACTACTATAAGTCTGGATCTTCGTAAGAACGATGAGTCTTTAGCAGTTGCAGGGAAAGATTCCATGGGAATATTCTCGAAAACCCAAAACACACACGAATTCGTCAACTTCGAGAAACAAACTGGCTCTGAGATCGAAACCTGGCCATGAGAGGACTACTATAGGTCTGGATCTTTGTAAGAACGATGAATCTTTAGCACTTGCAGGTAAAGATTCCATGGGAATATTCTAAAAAACCCAAACACACACGAATTCGTCAACTTATTCAAGAAAAAAACTGGCTCCGAGATCGAAACCTGGCCATGAGAGGACTACGATAAGTCTGGAACTTCTTAAGAACGATGAATCTTTAGTAGTTGCAGGGAAAGATTCCATGGGAATATTCTCAAAAACCCTAAACACACATGAATTCGTCATCTTCGAGAAACAAACTGGCTCCAAGATCAAAACCTCGCCATGAGATGACTACTATAGGTCTGGATCTTCGTAAGAACGATGAATCTTTAGAAGTTTCCGGGTAAGATTCCATGAGAATATTGTCATAAACCCTAAACACACACAAATTCGTCAACTTCGAGAAATAAACTGGCTCCGAGATCGAAACCTGGCCATGAGAGGACTACTATAAGTATGGAACTTCGTAAGAACAATGAATCTTTAGCAGTTGCATGGCAAGATTCCATGGGAATATTCTCAAAAATCCTAAACACACATGAATTCGTCAACTTCAAGAAACAAACTGGCTCCGAGATCGAAACCTGTCCATGAGAGGACTACTATAAGTCACGAACTTCGTAAGAACGATGAATCTTTAGCAGTTGCAGGGAAAGATTCCATGGGAATATTCTCAAAAACCCTAAACACACACAAATTCGTCAACTTCGAGAAACAAACTGGCTCCGAGATCGAAACCTTGCCATGAGAGGACTACTATAAGTCTGGATATTCGTAAGAACGATGAGTCTTTAGCAGTTGCAGGGAAAGATTCCATGGGAATATTCTCAAAAACCCAAAACACACACGAATTCGTCAACTTCGAGAAACAAACTGGCTCTGAGATCGAAACCTGGACATGAGAGGACTACTATAGGTCTGGATCTTTGTAAGAACGATGAATCTTTAGCATTTGCAGGTAAATATTCCATGGGAATATTCTCAAAAACCCCAAACACACACGAATTCGTCAACTTCATGAAACAAACTGGCTCCGAGATCGAAACCTGACCATGAGAGGACTACTATAAGTCTGGAACTTCGTAAGAACGATGAATCTTTAGCAGTTGCAGAGCAAGATTCCATGGGAATATTCTCAAAAACCCTAAACACACATGAATTCGTCAACTTCGAGAGACAAACTGGCTCTGAGATCGAAAACTGGCCATGAGATTACTACTATAGGTCTGGATCTTCGTAAGAACGATATGGATATTTAGCAGATGCACGGCAAGATATTCCAAGGGAATATTCTCAAAAACCCTAAACACACACGAATTCGTCAACTTCGAGAAACAAAGTGGCTCCGAGATCGAAACTTGGCCATGAGAGGACTACTATAAGTCTGGAACTTCGTAAGAACGATGAATCTTTAGTAGTTGCAGGGAAAGATTCCATGGGAATATTCTCAAAAACCCTAAACACACACGAATTTGTCAACTTCGAGAAACAATCTGGCTCCGAGATCGAAACCTGGCCATGAGAGGATTACTATCGGTATGGATCTTCGTAAGAACGATGAATCTTTAGCAGTTGTAGGACAAGATTCCATGGGAATATTCTCCAAAACCCTAAACTCACACGAATTCGCCAACTTTGAGAAACAAACTGGCTCTGAGATCGAAACCTGGCAATGAGTGGACTACTATAGGTCTGGCCATGACAGGATCTTCGTAAGAACGATGAATCTTTAGCAGTTGCAGGGAAAGATTTCATGGGAATATTCTCAAAAACCCTAAACACACACAAATTCGTCAACTTCGAGAAACAAACTGGCTCCGAGATCGATACCTTGCCATGAGAGGACTACTATAAGTCTGGATCTTCGTAAGAACGATGAGTCTTTAGCAGTTGCAGGGAAAGATTCCATGGGAATATTCTCAAAACCCAAAACACACACGAATTCGTCAACTTCGAGAAACAAACTGGCTCTGAGATCGAAACCTGGCCATGAGAGGACTACTATAGGTCTGGATCTTTGTAAGAACGATGAATCTTTAACACTTGCAGGTAAAGATTCCATGGGAATATTCTAAAAAACCCAAACACACACGAATTCGTCAACTTATTCAAGAAAAAAACTGGCTCCGAGATCGAAACCTTGCCATGAGAGGACTACGATAAGTCTGGAACTTCTTAAGAACGATGAATCTTTAGTAGTTGCAGGGAAAGATTCAATGGGAATATTCTCAAAAACCCTAAGCACACATGAATTCGTCAACTTCGAGAGACAAACTGGCTCTGAGATCAAAACCTGGCAATGAGATTACTACTATAGGTCTGGATCTTCGTAAGAACGATATTGATCTTTAGCAGATGCACGACAAGATATTCCAAGGGAATATTCTCAAAAACCCTAAACACACACGAATTCATCAACTTCGAGAAACAAAATGGCTCCGAGATCGAAACATGGGCATGAGAGGCCTACTATAAGTCTGGAACTTCGTAAGAACGATGAATCTTTAGCAGTAGCAGGGCAAGATTCCATGGGAATATTGTCAAAAACCCTAAACACACACGAATTAGTCAACTTCGAGAAACAAACTGGCTCCGAGATCGAAACCTGGCCATGAAAGGACTACTATAAGGCAGGAACTTCGTAAGAACGATGAATCTTTAGCAGTTGCAGGACAAGATTCCATGGGAATATTCTCCAAAACCCTAAACTCACACGAATTCGCCAACTTTGAGAAACAAACTGGATCCGAGATCGAAACCTGGCCATGAGAGGACTACTATAGGTCTGGCCATGAGAGGATCTTCGTATGAACGATGAATCTTTAGCAGTTGCAGGGCAAGGTTCCATGGGAATATTCTCAAAAACCCTAAACACACACAAATTCGTCAACTTCGAGAAACAAACTGGCTCCGAGATCGAAACCTGACCATGAGAGGACTATTATAGGTTTGGATCTTTGTAAGAACGATGAATATTTAACACTTTCAGGTAAAGATTCCATGGGAATATTCTAAAAAAACCCAAACACACACGAAGTCGTCAAATTATTCAAGAAACAAACTGGCTCCGAGATCGAAACCTGGCCATGAGAGGACTACTATAAGTCTGGAACTTCGTAAGAACGATGAATGTTTAGCAGTTGCAGGGCAAGATTCCGTGGGAATATTCTCAAAAACCCTAAGCACACATGAATTCGTCAACTTCGAGAGACAAACTGGCTCTGAGATCGAAACCTGGCCATGAGAGGACTACTATCGGTCTGGATCTTCGTAATAACGATGAATCTTTAGCAGTTACAGGACAAGATTCCATGGGAATATTCTGAAAAACCCTAAAGTAACACGAATTCGTCAACTTTGAGAAACAAACTGGCTCCGATATCGAAACCTGGCCATGAGAGGACTACTATAGGCCTGGATCTTCGTAAGAACGATGAATCTTTAGCAGTTGCAGGGCAAAAATTCCATGGGAATATTCTCAAAAACCCTAAACACACATGAATTCGTCATCTTCGAGAAACAAACTGGCTCCAAGATCGAAACCTCGCCATGAGATGACTACTATAGGTCTGGATCTTCGTAAGAACGATGAATCTTTAGAAGTTTCCGGGTAAGATTCCATGAGAATATTGTCATAAACCCTAAACACACACAAATTCGTCAACTTCGAGAAATAAACTGGCTCCGAGATCGAAACCTGGCCATGAGAGGACTACTATAAGTATGGAACTTCGTAAGAACAATGAATCTTTAGCAGTTGCATGGCAAGATTCCATGGGAATATTCTCAAAAATCCTAAACACACATGAATTCGTCAACTTCAAGAAACAAACTGGCTCCGAGATCGAAACCTGTCCATGAGAGGACTACTATAAGTCACGAACTTCGTAAGAACGATGAATCTTTAGCAGTTGCAGGGAAAGATTCCATGGGAATATTCTCAAAAACCCTAAACACACACAAATTCGTCAACTTCGAGAAACAAACTGGCTCCGAGATCGAAACCTTGCCATGAGAGGACTACTATAAGTCTGGATCTTCGTAAGAACGATGAATCTTTAGCAGTTGCAGGGCAAGATTCCATGGGAATATTCTCAAAAACCCTAAACACACACAAATTCGTCAACTTCGAGAAACAAACTGGCTCCGAGATCGAAACCTGGCCATGAGAGGACTACTATAAGTCTAGAACTTCGTAAGAACGATGAATCTTTAGCAGTTGCAGGGAAAGATTCCATGGGAATATTCTCAAAAACCCAAAACACACACGAATTCGTCAACTTTGAGAAACAAACTGGCTCTGAGATCGAAACCTGGCCATGAGAGGACTACTATAGGTCTGGATCTTTGTAAGAACGATGAATCTTTAACACTTGCAGGTAAAGATTCCATGGGAATATTCTAAAAAACCCAAACACACACGAATTCGTCAACTTATTCAAGAAAAAAACTGGCTCCGAGATCGAAACCTTGCCATGAGAGGACTACGATAAGTCTGGAACTTCTTAAGAACGATGAATCTTTAGTAGTTGCAGGGAAAGATTCAATGGGAATATTCTCAAAAACCCTAAGCACACATGAATTCGTCAACTTCGAGAGACAAACTGGCTCTGAGATCAAAACCTGGCCATGAGATTACTACTATAGGTCTGGATCTTCGTAAGAACGATATTGATCTTTAGCAGATGCACGACAAGATATTCCAAGGGAATATTCTCAAAAACCCTAAACACACACGAATTCATCAACTTCGAGAAACAAAATGGCTCCGAGATCGAAACATGGGCATGAGAGGCCTACTATAAGTCTGGAACTTCGTAAGAACGATGAATCTTTAGCAGTAGCAGGGCAAGATTCCATGGGAATATTGTCAAAAACCCTAAACACACACGAATTAGTCAACTTCGAGAAACAAACTGGCTCCGAGATCGAAACCTGGCCATGAAAGGACTACTATAAGTCAGGAACTTCGTAAGAACGATGAATCTTTAGCAGTTGCAGGACAAGATTCCATGGGAATATTCTCCAAAACCCTAAACTCACACGAATTCGCCAACTTTGAGAAACAAACTGGATCCGAGATCGAAACCTGGCCATGAGAGGACTACTATAGGTCTGGCCATGAGAGGATCTTCGTATGAACGATGAATCTTTAGCAGTTGCAGGGCAAGGTTCCATGGGAATATTCTCAAAAACCCTAAACACACACAAATTCGTCAACTTCGAGAAACAAACTGGCTCCGAGATCGAAACCTGACCATGAGAGGACTATTATAGGTTTGGATCTTTGTAAGAACGATGAATATTTAACACTTTCAGGTAAAGATTCCATGGGAATATTCTAAAAAACCCCAAACACACACGAAGTCGTCAAATTATTCAAGAAACAAACTGGCTCCGAGATCGAAACCTGGCCATGAGAGGACTACTATAAGTCTGGAACTTCGTAAGAACGATGAATGTTTAGCAGTTGCAGGGCAAGATTCCGTGGGAATATTCTCAAAAACCCTAAGCACACATGAATTCGTCAACTTCGAGAGACAAACTGGCTCTGAGATCGAAACCTGGCCATGAGAGGACTACTATCGGTCTGGATCTTCGTAATAACGATGAATCTTTAGCAGTTACAGGACAAGATTCCATGGGAATATTCTGAAAAACCCTAAAGTAACACGAATTCGTCAACTTTGAGAAACAAACTGGCTCCGATATCGAAACCTGGCCATGAGAGGACTACTATAGGCCTGGATCTTCGTAAGAACGATGAATCTTTAGCAGTTGCAGGGCAAAAATTCCATGGGAATATTCTCAAAAACCCTAAACACACATGAATTCGTCATCTTCGAGAAACAAACTGGCTCCAAGATCGAAACCTCGCCATGAGATGACTACTATAGGTCTGGATCTTCGTAAGAACGATGAATCTTTAGAAGTTTCCGGGTAAGATTCCATGAGAATATTGTCATAAACCCTAAACACACACAAATTCGTCAACTTCGAGAAATAAACTGGCTCCGAGATCGAAACCTGGCCATGAGAGGACTACTATAAGTATGGAACTTCGTAAGAACAATGAATCTTTAGCAGTTGCATGGCAAGATTCCATGGGAATATTCTCAAAAATCCTAAACACACATGAATTCGTCAACTTCAAGAAACAAACTGGCTCCGAGATCGAAACCTGTCCATGAGAGGACTACTATAAGTCACGAACTTCGTAAGAACGATGAATCTTTAGCAGTTGCAGGGAAAGATTCCATGGGAATATTCTCAAAAACCCTAAACACACACAAATTCGTCAACTTCGAGAAACAAACTGGCTCCGAGATCGAAACCTTGCCATGAGAGGACTACTATAAGTCTGGATATTCGTAAGAACGATGAGTCTTTAGCAGTTGCAGGGAAAGATTCCATGGGAATATTCTCAAAAACCCAAAACACACACGAATTCGTCAACTTCGAGAAACAAACTGGCTCTGAGATCGAAACCTGGACATGAGAGGACTACTATAGGTCTGGATCTTTGTAAGAACGATGAATCTTTAGCATTTGCAGGTAAATATTCCATGGGAATATTCTCAAAAACCCCAAACACACACGAATTCGTCAACTTCATGAAACAAACTGGCTCCGAGATCGAAACCTGACCATGAGAGGACTACTATAAGTCTGGAACTTCGTAAGAACGATGAATCTTTAGCAGTTGCAGAGCAAGATTCCATGGGAATATTCTCAAAAACCCTAAACACACATGAATTCGTCAACTTCGAGAGACAAACTGGCTCTGAGATCGAAAACTGGCCATGAGATTACTACTATAGGTCTGGATCTTCGTAAGAACGATATGGATATTTAGCAGATGCACGGCAAGATATTCCAAGGGAATATTCTCAAAAACCCTAAACACACACGAATTCGTCAACTTCGAGAAACAAA
>NC_039367.1:94566610-94583654 GCF_003573695.1 Papaver somniferum
AAAGATTCCATGGGAATATTCTCAAAAACCCCAAACACACACGAATTCGTCAACTTCATGAAACAAACTGGCTCCGAGATCGAAACCTGACCATGAGAGGACTAGTATAAGTCTGGAACTTCGTAAGAACGGTGAATCTTTAGCAGTTGCAGAGCAAGATTCCATGGGAATATTCTCAAAAACCCTAAACACACATGATTTCGTCAACTTCGAGAGACAAACTGGCTCTGAGATCGAAAACTGGCCATGAGATTACTACTATAGGTCTGGATCTTCGTAAGAACGATATGGATATTTAGCAGATGCACGGCAAGATATTCCAAGGTAATATTCTCAAAAACCCTAAACACACACGAATTCGTCAACTTCGAGAAACAAAGTGGCTCCGAGATCGAAACTTGGCCATGAGAGGACTACTATAAGTCTGGAACTTCGTAAGAACGATGAATCTTTAGTAGTTGCAGGGAAAGATTCCATGGGAATATTCTCAAAAACCCTAAACACACACGAATTCGTCAACTTCGAGAAACAATCTGGCTCTAAGATCGAAACCTGGCCATGAGAGGATTACTATCGGTCTGGATCTTCGTAAGAACGATGAATCTTTAGCAGTTGTAGGACAAGATTCCATGGGAATATTCTCCAAAACCCTAAACTCACACGAATTCGCCAACTTTGAGAAACAAACTGGCTCTGAGATCGAAACCTGGCAATGAGAGGACTACTATAGGTCTGGCCATGAGAGGATCTTCGTAAGAACGATGAATCTTTAGCAGTTGCAGGGAAAGATTTCATGGGAATATTCTCAAAAACCCTAAACACACACAAATTCGTCAACTTCGAGAAACAAACTGGCTCCGAGATCGATACCTTGCCATGAGAGGACTACTATAAGTCTGGATCTTCGTAAGAACGATGAGTCTTTAGCAGTTGCAGGGAAAGATTCCATGGGAATATTCTCAAAAACCCAAAACACACACGAATTCGTCAACTTCGAGAAACAAACTGGCTCTGAGATCGAAACCTGGCCATGAGAGGACTACTATAGGTCTGGATCTTTGTAAGAACGATGAATCTTTAGCACTTGCAGGTAAAGATTCCATGGGAATATTCTAAAAAACCCAAACACACACGAATTCGTCAACTTATTCAAGAAAAAAACTGGCTCCGAGATCGAAACCTTGCCATGAGAGGACTACGATAAGTCTGGAACTTCTTAAGAACGATGAATCTTTAGTAGTTGCAGGGAAAGATTCAATGGGAATATTCTCAAAAACCCTAAGCACACATGAATTCGTCAACTTCGAGAGACAAACTGGCTCTGAGATCAAAACCTGGCAATGAGATTACTACTATAGGTCTGGATCTTCGTAAGAACGATATTGATCTTTAGCAGATGCACGACAAGATATTCCAAGGGAATATTCTCAAAAACCCTAAACACACACGAATTCATCAACTTCGAGAAACAAAATGGCTCCGAGATCGAAACATGGGCATGAGAGGCCTACTATAAGTCTGGAACTTCGTAAGAACGATGAATCTTTAGCAGTAGCAGGGCAAGATTCCATGGGAATATTGTCAAAAACCCTAAACACACACGAATTAGTCAACTTCGAGAAACAAACTGGCTCCGAGATCGAAACCTGGCCATGAAAGGACTACTATAAGTCAGGAACTTCGTAAGAACGATGAATCTTTAGCAGTTGCAGGACAACATTCCATGGGAATATTCTCCAAAACCCTAAACTCACACGAATTCGCCAACTTTGAGAAACAATCTGGCTCCGAGATCGAAACCTGGCCATGAGAGGACTACTATAGGTCTGGCCATGAGAGGATCTTCGTATGAACGATGAATCTTTAGCAGTTGCAGGGCAAGATTCCATGGGAATATTCTCAAAAACCCTAAACACATACAAATTCGTCAACTTCGAGAAACAAACTGGCTCCGAGATCGAAACCTTGCCATGAGAGGACTACTATAAGTCTGGATCTTCGTAAGAACAATGAGTCTTTAGCAGTTGCAGGGCAAGATTCTATGGGAATATTCTCAAAAATCCAAAACACACACGAATTCGTCAACTTCGAGAAACAAACTGGCTCTGAGATCGAAACCTGACCATGAGAGGACTACTATAGGTTTGGATCTTTGTAAGAACGATGAATCTTTAACACTTGCAGGTAAAGATTCCATGGGAATATTCTAAAAAACCCCAAACACACACGAATTCGTCAAATTATTCAAGAAACAAACTGTCTCCGAGATCAAAACCTGGCCATGAGAGGACTACGATAAGTCTGGAACTTCGTAAGAACGATAAATGTTTAGCAGTTGCAGGGCAAGATTTCGTGGGAATATTCTCAAAAACCCTAAGCACACATGAATTCGTCAACTTCGAGAGACAAACTGGCTCTGAGATCGAAACCTGGACATGAGATTACTACTATAGGTCTGGATCTTCGTAAGAACGATATGGATCTTTAGCAGATGCACGACAAGATATTCCAAGGGAATATTCTCGAAAACCCTAAACACACACGAATTCGTCAACTTCGAGAAACAAACTGGCTCCGAGATCGAAACATGGCCATGAGAGGACTACTATAAGTCTGGAACTTCGTAAGAACGATGAATCTTTAGCAGTTGCAGGGCAAGATTCCATGGGAATATTCTTAAAAACCCTGAACACACACGAATTCATCAACTTCGAGAAACAAACTGGCTCCGAGATCGAAACCTGGCCATGAGAGGACTACTATCGGTCTGGATCTTCGTAATAACGATGAATCTTTAGCAGTTACAGGACAAGATTCCATGGGAATATTCTGAAAAACCCTAAACTCACACGAATTCGTCAACTTTGAGAAACAAACTGGCTCCGATATCGAAACCTGGCCATGAGAGGACTACTATAGGTCTGGATCTTCGTAAGAACGATGAATCTTTAGCAGTTGCAGGGCAAAATTCCATGGGAATATTCTCAAAAACCCTAAACACACATGAATTCGTCATCTTCGAGAAACAAAATGGCTCCAAGATCGAAACCTCTCCATGAGATGATTGCTATAGGTCTGGATCTTCGTAAGAACGATGAATCTTTAGCAGTTGCATGGCAAGATTCCATGGGAATATTCTCAAAAATCCTAAACACACATGAATTCGTCAACTTCAAGAAACAAACTGGCTCCGAGATCGAAACCTGTCCATGAGAGGACTACTATAAGTCATGAACTTCGTAAGAATGATGAATCTTTAGTAGTTGCAGGGAAAGATTCCATGGGAATATTCTCAAAAACCCTAAACACACACAAATTCGTCAACTTCGAGAAAAAAACTGGCTCCGTGATCGAAACCTTGCCATGAGAGGACTACTATAAGTCTGGATATTCGTAAGAACGATGAGTCTTTAGCAGTTGCAGGGAAAGATTCCATGGGAATATTCTCAAAAACCCAAAACACACACGAATTCGTCAACTTCGAGAAACAAACTGGCTCTGAGATCGAAACCTGGACATGAGAGGACTACTATAGGTCTGGATCTTTGTAAGAACGATGAATCTTTAGCATTTGCAGGTAAAGATTCCATGGGAATATTCTCAAAAACCCCAAACACACACGAATTCGTCAACTTCATGAAACAAACTGGCTCCGAGATCGAAACCTGTCCATGAGAGGACTACTATAAGTCACGAACTTCGTAAGAACGATGAATCTTTAGCAGTTGCAGGGAAAGATTCCATGGGAATATTCTCAAAAACCCTAAACACACACAAATTCGTCAACTTCGAGAAACAAACTGGCTCCGAGATCGAAACCTTGCCATGAGAGGACTACTATAAGTCTGGATCTTCGTAAGAACGATGAGTCTTTAGCAGTTGCAGGGAAAGATTCCATGGGAATATTCTCAAAAACCCAAAACACACACGAATTCGTCAACTTCGAGAAACAAACTGGCTCTGAGATCGAAACCTGGCCATGAGAGGACTACTATAGGTCTGGATCTTTGTAAGAACGATGAATCTTTAGCACTTGCAGGTAAAGATTCCATGGGAATATTTTAAAAAACCCCAAACACACACGAATTCGTCAACTTATTCAAGAAACAAACTGGCTCCGAGATCGAAACTTGGCCATGAGAGGACTACGATAAGTCTGGAACTTCGTAAGAACGATGAATCTTTAGCAGTTGCAGGCCAAGATTCCATAGGAATATTCTCCAAAATCCTAAAACACACACGAATTCGTCAATTTCGAGAAACAAACTGGCTCTGAGATCGAAACCTGGCCATGAGAGGACTACTATAGGTCTGGATCTTTGTAAGAACGATGAATCTTTAGCACTTGCAGGTAAAGATTCCATGGGAATATTCTCAAAAACCCCAAACACACACGAATTCGTCAACTT
The DNA here is from genome assembly GCF_003573695.1 of Papaver somniferum. NCBI lineage: Eukaryota > Viridiplantae > Streptophyta > Magnoliopsida > Ranunculales > Papaveraceae > Papaver > Papaver somniferum. The sequence goes on from NC_039367.1 coordinate 94,571,020, forward strand.
CAAGAAACAAACTGGCTCCGAGATCGAAACCTGGCCATGAGAGGACTACTATAATTCTGGAACTTCGTAAGAACGATGAATCTTTAGCAGTTGCAGGGCAAGATTCCATGGGAATATTCTCAAAAACCCTAACCACACATGAATTCGTCAACTTCGAGAGACAAACTGGCTCTGAGATCGAAACCTGGCCATGAGATTACTATTATAGGTCTGGATCTTCGTAAGAACGATATGGATCTTTAGCAGATGCACGACAAGATATTCCAAGGGAATATTCTCAAAAACCTAAAACACACACGAATTCGTCAACTTCGAGAAATAAACTGGCTCCGAGTTCGAAATATGGCCATGAGAGGACTACTATAAGTCTGGAACTTCGTAAGAACGATGAATCTTTAGCAGTTGCAGGGCAAGATTCCATGGGAATATTCTCAAAAACCCTAAACACACATGAATTCGTCATCTTCGAGAAACAAACTGGCTCCAAGATCGAAACCTCGCCATGAGATGACTACTATAGGTCTGGATCTTCGTAAGAACGATGAATCTTTAGCAGTTTCCGGGTAAGATTCCATGAGAATATTGTCATAAACCCTAAACACACACAAATTCGTCAACTTCGAGAAATAAACTGGCTCCGAGATCGAAACCTGGCCATGAGAGGACTACTATAAGTATGGAACTTCGTAAGAACAATGAATCTTTAGCAGTTGCATGGCAAGATTCCATGGGAATATTCTCAAAAATCCTAAACACACATGAATTCGTCAACTTCAAGAAACAAACTGGATCCGAGATCGAAACCTGTCCATGAGAGGACTACTATAAGTCACGAACTTCGTAAGAACGATGAATCTTTAGCAGTTGCAGGGAAAGATTCCATGGGAATATTCTCAAAAACCCTAAACACACACAAATTCGTCAACTTCGAGAAACAAACTGGCTCCGAGATCGAAACCTTGCCATGAGAGGACTACTATAAGTCTGGATATTCGTAAGAACGATGAGTCTTTAGCAGTTGCAGGGAAAGATTCCATGGGAATATTCTCAAAAACCCAAAACACACACGAATTCGTCAACTTCGAGAAACAAACTGGCTCTGAGATCGAAACCTGGACATGAGAGGACTACTATAGGTCTGGATCTTTGTAAGAACGATGAATCTTTAGCATTTGCAGGTAAAGATTCCATGGGAATATTCTCAAAAACCCCAAACACACACGAATTCGTCAACTTCATGAAACAAACTGTCTCCGAGATCGAAACCTGACCATGAGAGGGCTACTATAAGTCTGGAACTTCGTAAGAACGATGAATCTTTAGCAGTTGCAGAGCAAGATTCCATGGGAATATTCTCAAAAACCCTAAACACACATGAATTCGTCAACTTCGAGAGACAAACTGGCTCTGAGATAGAAAACTGGCCATGAGATTACTACTATAGGTCTGGATCTTCGTAAGAACGATATGGATCTTTAGCAGATGCAAGGCAAGATATTCCAAGGGAATATTCTAAAAAACCCTAAACATACACGAATTCGTCAACTTCGAGAAACAAAGTGGCTCCGAGATCGAAACCTGGCCATGAGAGGACTACTATAAGTCTGGAACTTTGTAAGAACGATGAATCTTTAGTAGTTGCAGGGAAAGATTCCATGGGAATATTCTCAAAAATTCTAAACACACACGAATTCGTCAACTTCGAGAAACAATCTGGCTCCGAGATCGAAACCTGGCCATGAGAGGATTACTATCGGTCTGGATCTTCGTAAGAACAATGAATCTTTAGCAGTTGTAGGACAAGATTCCATGGGAATATTCTCCAAAACCCTAAACTCACACGAATTCGCCAACTTTGAGAAACAAACTGGCTCTGAGATCGAAACCTGGCAATGAGAGGACTACTATAGGTCTGGCCATGAGAGGATCTTCGTAAGAACGATGAATCTTTAGCAGTTGCAGGGCAAGATTCCATGGGAATATTCTCAAAAACCCTAAACACACACAAATTCGTCAACTTCGAGAAACAAACTGGCTCCGAGATCGAAACCTTGCCATGAGAGGACTACTATAAGTCTGGATCTTCGTAAGAACGATGAGTCTTTAGCAGTTGCAGGGAAAGATTCCATGGGAATATTCTCAAAAACCCAAAACACACACGAATTCGTCAACTTCGAGAAACAAACTGGCTCTGAGATCGAAACCTGGCCATAAGAGGACTACTATAGGTCTGGATCTTTGTAAGAACGATGAATCTTTAGCACTTGCAGGTAAAGATTCCATGGGAATATTCTAAAAAACCCAAACACACACGAATTCGTCAACTTTTTCAAGAAAAAAACTGGCTCCGAGATCGAAACCTGGCCATGAGAGAACTACGATAAGTCTGGAACTTCTTAAGAACGATGAATCTTTTGTAGTTGCAGGGAAAGATTCAATGGGAATATTCTCAAAAACCCTAAGCACACATGAATTTGTCAACTTCGAGAGACAAACTGGCTCTGAGAACAAAACCTGGCCATGAGATTACTACTATAGGTCTGGATCTTCGTAAGAACGATATGGATCTTTAGCAGATGCACGGCAAGATATTCCAAGGGAATATTCTCAAAAACCCTAAACACACACGAATTCATCAACTTCGAGAAACAAAATGGCTCCGAGATCGAAACATGGGCATGAGAGGCCTGCTATAAGTCTGGAACTTCGTAAGAACGATGAATCTTTAGCAGTAGCAGGGCAAGATTCCATGGGAATATTCTCAAAAACCCTAAACACACGAATTAGTCAACTTCGAGAAACAAACTGGCTCCGAGATCGAAACCTGGCCATGAAAGGACTACTATAAGTCAGGAACTTCGTAAGAACGATGAATCTTTAGCAGTTGCAGGACAAGATTCCATGGGAGTATTCTCAAAAACCCTAAAATCACACGAATTCGCCAACTTTGAGAAACAAACTGGCTCCGAGATCGAAACCTGGCCATGAGAGGACTACTATAGGTCTGGCCATGAGAGGATCTTCGTATGAACGATGAATCTTTAGCAGTTGCAGGGAAAGATTCCATGGGAATATTCTCAAAAACCCAAAACACACACAAATTCGTCAACTTCGAGAAACAAACTGGCTCCGAGATCGAAACCTTTCCATGAGAGGACTACAATAAGTCTGGATCTTCGTAAGAACGATGAGTCTTTAGCAGTTGCAGGGAAAGATTCCATGGGAATATTCTCAAAAACCCTAAACACACACAAATTCGTCAACTTCGAGAAACAAATTGGCTCCGAGATCGAAACCTTGCCATGAGAGGACTACTATAAGTCTGGATCTTCGTAAGAACGATGAATCTTTAGCAGTTGCAGGACAAGATTCCATGGGAATATTCTCCAAAACCCTAAACTCACACGAATTCGCCAACTATGAGAAACAAACTGGCTCCGAGATCGAAACCTGGCCATGAGAGGACTACTATAGGTCTGGCCATGAGAGGATCTTCGTAAGAATAATGAATCTTTAGCAGTTGCAGGGCAAGTTCCATGGGAATATTCTCAAAAACCCTAAACACACACAAATTCGTCAACTTCGAGAAACAAACTGGCTCCGAGATCGAAACCTGGCCATGAGAGGACTACTATAAGTCAGGAACTTCGTAAGAACGATGAATCTTTAGCAGTTGCAGGACAAGATTCCATGGGAATATTCTCCAAAACCCTAAACTCACACGAATTCGCCAACTTTGAGAAACAAACTGGCTCCGAGATCGAAACCTGGCCATGAGAGGACTACTATAGGTCTGGCCATGAGAGGATCTTCGTATGAACGTTGAATCTTTAGCAGTTGCAGGGCAAGATTCCATGAGAATATTCTCAAAAACCCTAAACACACACAAATTCGTCAACTTCGAGAAACAAACTGGCTCCGAGATCGAAACCTTTCCATGAGAGGACTACAATAAGTCTGGATCTTCGTAAGAACGATGAGTCTTTAGCAGTTGCAGGGAAAGATTCCATGGGAATATTCTCAAAAACCCTAAACACACACAAATTCGTCAACTTCGAGAAACAAATTGGCTCCGAGATCGAAACCTTGCCATGAGAGGACTACTATAAGTCTGGATCTTCGTAAGAACGATGAATCTTAGCAGTTGCAGGACAACATTCCATGGGAATATTCTCCAAAACCCTAAACTCACACGAATTCGCCAACTTTGAGAAACAAACTGGCTCCGAGTTCGAAACCTGGCCATGAGAGGACTACTATAGGTCTGGCCATGAGAGGATCTTCGTAAGAACGATGAATCTTTAGCAGTTGCAGGGCAAGATTCCATGGGAATATTCTCAAAAACCCTAAACACACACAAATTCGTCAACTTCGAGAAACAAACTGGCTCCGAGATCAAAACCTTTCCATGAGAGGACTACTATAAGTCTGGATCTTCGTAAGAACGATGAGTCTTTAGCAGTTGCAGGGAAAGATTCCATGGGAATATTCTCAAAAACCCAAAGCACACACGAATTCGTCAACTTCGAGAAACAAACTGGCTTTGAAATCGAAACCTGGCCATGAGAGGTCTACTATAGGTCTGGATCTTTGTAAGAACGATGAATCTTTAGCACTTGCAGGTAAAGATTCCATGGGAATATTCTAAAAAACCCTAACACACACGAATTCGTCAACTTATTCAAGAAACAAACTGGCTCCGAGATCGAAACCTGGCCATGAGAGGACTACGATAATTCTGGAACTTCTTAAGAACGATGAATCTTTAGCAGTTGCAGGTAAAGATTCAATGGGAATATTCTCAAAAACCCTAAGCACACATGAATTCGTCAACTTCGAGAGACAAACTAGCTCAGAGATCGAAACCTGGCCATGAGATTACTACTATAGGTCTGGATCTTCGTAAGAACGATATGGATCTTTAGCAGATGCACGACAAGATATTCCAAGGGAATATTCTCAAAAACCCTAAACACACACGAATTCATCAACTTTGAGAAACAAAATGGCTTTGAGATCGAAACATGGCCATGAGAGGACTACTATAAGTCTGGAACTTCGTAAGAACAGTGAATTTTTAGCAGTAGCAGGGCAAGATTCCATGGGAATATTCTAAAAAACCCTAAACACACACGAATTCGTCAACTTCGAGAAACAAACTGGCTCCGAGATCGAAACCTGGCCATGAGAGGACTACTATAAGTCAGGAACTTGGTAAGAACGATGAATCTTTAGCAGTTGCAGGGAAAGATTCCATGGGAATATTCTCAAAAATCTTAAACACACATGAATTCGTCAACTTCAAGAAACAAACTGGATCCGAGATCGAAACCTGTCCATGAGAGGACTACTATAAGCCAGGAACTTCGTAAGAACGATGAATCTTTAGCAGTTGCAGGGCAAGATTCCATGAGAATATTCTCAAAAACCCAAAACACACACAAATTCGTCAACTTAGAGAAACAAAATGGCTCCGAGATCGAAACCTTGCCATGAGAGGACTACTATAAGTCTGGATCTTCGTAAGAACAATGAGTCTTTAGCAGTTGCAGGGCAAGATTCTATGGGAATATTCTCAAAAACCCAAAACACACATGAATTCGTCAACTTCGAGAAACAAACTGGCTCTGAGATCGAAACCTGTCCATGAGAGGACTACTATAGGTCTGGATCTTTGTAAGAACGATGAATCTTTAGCACTTGCAGTTAAATATTCCATGAGAATATTCTAAAAAACCCCAAACACACACGAATTTGTCAACTTCGAGAAACGAGCTGGCTCCGAGATCGAAACATGGCCATGAGAGGACTACTATAAGTCTGGAACTTCGTAAGAACAATGAATCCTTAGCAGTTGCATGGCAAGATTCCATGGGAATATTCTCAAAAATCCTAAACACACATGAATTCGTCAACTTCAAGAAACAAACTGGATCCGAGATCGAAACCTGTCCATGAGAGGACTACTATAAGCCAGGAACTTCGTAAGAACGATGAATCTTTAGCAGTTGCAGGGCAAGATTCCATGAGAATATTCTCAAAAACCCTAAACACACACAAATTCGTAAACTTAGAGAAACAAAATGGCTCCGAGATCGAAACCTTGCCATGAGAGGACTACTATAAGTCTGGATCTTCGTAAGAACAATGAGTCTTTAGAAGTTGCAGGGCAAGATTCTATGGGAATATTCTCAAAAACCCAAAACACACACGAATTCGTCAACTTCGAGAAACAAACTGGCTCTGAGATCGAAACATGGCCATGAGAGGACTACTATAGGTCTGGATCTTTGTAAGAACGATGAATCTTTAGCACTTGCAGTTAAATATTCCATGGGAACATTCTAAAAAACCCCAAACACACACGAATTCGTCAAATTATTCAAGAAACAAACTGGCTCCGAGATCGAAACGTGGCCATGAAAGGACTACGATAAGTCTGGAACTTCGTAAGAACGATGAATCTTTAGCATTTGCAGGGCAAGATTCCGTGGGAATATTCTCAAAAACCCTAAGCACATATGAATTCGTCAACTTCAAGAGACAAACTGGCTCTGAGATCTAAACCTGGCCATGAGATTACTACTATAGGTCTGGATCTTCGTAAGAACGATATGGATCTTTAGCAGATGCACGGCAAGATATTCCAAGGGAATATTCTCGAAAACCCTAAACACACACGAATTCGTCAACTTCGAGAAACGAACTGGCTCCGAGATCGAAACATGGCCATGAGAGGACTACTATAAGTCTGGAACTTCGTAAGAACGATGAATCTTTAGCAGTTGCAGGGCAAGATTCCATGGGAATATTTTTAAAAACCCTGAACACACGAATTCGTCAACTTCGAGAAACAAACTGGCTACGAGATCGAAACCTGGCCATGAGAGGACTACTATCGGTCTGGATCTTCGTAAGAACGATGAATCTTTAGCAGTTGCAGGACAAGATTCCATGAGAATATTCTCAAAAACCCTAAACTCACACGAATTCGTCAACTTTAGGAAACAAACTGGCTCCGAGATCGAAACCTAGCCATGAGAGGACTACTATAGGTCTGGATCTTCGTAAGAACGATGAATCTTTAGCAGTTGCAGGGCAAGATTACTTGGGAATATTCTCAAAAACCATAAACACACATGAATTTGTCATCTTCGAGAAACAAACTGGCTCCAAGATCGAAACCTCGCCATGAGATGACTACTATAGGTCTGGATCTTCGTAAGAACGATGAATCATTAGCAGTTTTCGGGTAAGATTCTATGAGAATATTGTCATAAACCCTAAACACACACGAATTCGTCAACTTCGAGAAATAAACTGGCTCCGAGATCGAAACCTGGCCATGAGAGGACTACTATAAGTCTGGAACTTCGTAAGAACAATGAATCTTTAGCAGTTGCATGGCAAGATTCCATGGGAATATTCTCAAAAATCCTAAACACACATGAATTCGTCAACTTCAAGAAACAAACTGGCTCTGAGATCGAAACCTGGCCATGAGATTACTATTATAGGTCTGGATCTTCGTAAGAACGATATGGATCTTTAGCAGATGCACGACAAGATTTTCCAAGGGAATATTCTCAAAAACCCAAAACACACACGAATTCGTCAACTTCGAGAAATAAACTGGCTCCGAGTTCGAAACCTGGCCATGAGAGGACTACTATAAGTCTGGAACTTCGTAAGAACGATGAATCTTTAGCAGTTGCATGGCAAGATTCCATGGGAATATTCTCAAAAATCCTAAACACACATGAATTCGTCAACTTCAAGAAACAAACTGGATCCGAGATCGAAACCTGTCCATGAGAGGACTACTATAAGCCAGGAACTTCGTAAGAACGATGAATCTTTAGCAGTTGCTGGGCAAGATTCCATGAGAATATTCTCAAAAACCCTAAACACACACAAATTCGTCAACTTAGAGAAACAAAATGGCTCCGAGATCGAAACCTTGCCATGAGAGGACTACTATAAGTCTGGATCTTCGTAAGAACAATGAGTCTTTAGCAGTTGCAGGGCAAGATTCTATGGGAATATTCTCAAAAACCCAAAACACACACGAATTCGTCAACTTCGAGAAAACAAACTGGCTCTGAGATCGAAACCTGGACATGAGAGGACTACTATAGGTCTGGATCTTTGTAAGAACGATGAATCTTAGCATTTGCAGGTAAAGATTCCATGGGAATATTCTCAAAAACCCCAAACACACACGAATTCGTCAACTTCATGAAACAAACTGGCTCCGAGATCGAAACCTGACCATGAGAGGGCTACTATAAGTCTGGAACTTCGTAAGAACGATGAATCTTTAGCAGTTGCAGAGCAAGATTCCATGGGAATATTCTCAAAAACCCTAAACACACATGAATTCGTCAACTTCGAGAGACAAACTGGCTCTGAGATCGAAAACTGGCCATGAGATTACTACTATAGGTCTGGATCTTCGTAAGAACGATATGGATCTTTAGCAGATGCAAGGCAAGATATTCCAAGGGAATATTCTAAAAAACCCTAAACATACACGAATTCGTCAACTTCGAGAAACAAAGTGGCTCCGAGATCGAAACCTGGCCATGAGAGGACTACTGTAAGTCTGGAACTTTGTAAGAACGATGAATCTTTAGTAGTTGCAGGGAAAGATTCCATGGGAATATTCTCAAAATTCCTAAACACACACGAATTCATCAACTTCGAGAAACAATCTGGCTCCGAGATCGAAACCTGGCCATGAGAGGATTACTATCGGTCTGGATCTTCGTAAGAACGATGAATATTTAGCAGTTGTAGGACAAGATTCCATGGGAATATTCTCCAAAACCCTGCCAACTTTGAGAAACAAACTGGCTCTGAGATCGAAACCTGGCAATGAGAGGACTACTATAGGTCTGGCCATGAGAGGATCTTCGTAAGAACGTTGAATCTTTAGCAGTTGCAGGGCAAGATTCCATGGGAATATTCTCAAAAACCCTAAACACGCACAAATTCGTCAACTTCGAGAAACAAACTGGCTCTGAGATCGAAACCTGGCCATAAGAGGACTACTATAGGTCTGGATCTTTGTAAGAACGATGAATCTTTAGCACTTGCAGGTAAAGATTCCATCGGAATATTCTAAAAAACCCAAACACACACGAATTCGTCAACTTATTCAAGAAAAAAACTGGCTCCGAGATCGAAACCTGGCCATGAGAGAACTACGATAAGTCTGGAACTTCTTAAGAACGATGAATCTTTAGTAGTTGCAGGGAAAAATTCAATGGGAATATTCTCAAAAACCCTAAGCACACATGAATTTGTCAACTTCGAGAGACAAACTGGCTCTGAGATCAAAACCTGGCCATGAGATTACTACTATAGGTCTGGATCTTCGTAAGAACGATATGGATCTTTAGCAGATGCACGGCAAGATATTCCAAGGGAATATTCTCAAAAACCCTAAACACACACGAATTCATCAACTTCGAGAAACAAAATGGCTCCAAGATCGAAACATGGGCATGAGAGGCCTACTATAAGTCTGGAACTTCGTAAGAACGATGAATCTTTAGTAGTAGCAGGGTAAGATTCCATGGGAATATTCTCAAAAACCCTAAACACACGAATTAGTCAACTTCGAGAAACAAACTGGCTCCGAGATCGAAACCTGGCCATGAAAGGACTACTATAAGTCAGGAACTTCGTATGAACGATGAATCTTTAGCAGTTGCAGGACAATATTCCATGGGAGTATTCTCCAAAACCCTAAACTCACACGAATTCGCCAACTTTGAGAAACAAACTGGCTCCGAGATCGAAACCTGGCCATGAGAGGACTACTATAGGTTTGGCCATGAGAGGATCTTCGTATGAACGATGAATCTTTAGCAGTTGCAGGGCAAGATTCCATGGGAATATTCTCAAAAACCAAAAACACACACAAATTCGTCAACTTCGAGAAACAAACTAGCTCCGAGATCGAAACCTTTCCATGAGAGGACTACTATAAGTCTGGATCTTCGTAAGAACGATGAGTCTTTAGCAGTTGCAGGGAAAGATTCCATGGGAATATTCTCAAAAACCCTAAACACACACAAATTCGTCAACTTCGAGAAACAAACTGGCTTTGAGATCGAAACCTGGCCATGAGAGGTCTACTATAGGTCTGGATCATTGTAAGAACGATGAATCTTTAGCACTTGCAGGTAAAGATTCCATGGGAATATTCTAAAAAACCCTAACACACACGAATTCGTCAACTTATTCAAGAAACAAACTGGCTCCGAGATCGAAACCTGGCCATGAGAGGACTACGATAAGTCTGGAACTTCTTAAGAACGATGAATCTTTAGCAGTTGCAGGTAAAGATTCAATGGGAATATTCTCAAAAACCCTAAGCACACATGAATTCGTCAACTTCGAGAGACAAACTGGCTCTGAGATCGAAACCTGGACAAGAGATTACTACTATAGGTCTGGATCTTCGTAAGAACGATATGGATCTTTAGCAGATGCACGGCAAGATATTCCAAGGGAATATTCTCAAAAACCCTAAACACACACGAATTCATCAACTTCGAGAAACAAAATGGCTCTGAGATCGAAACATGGACATGAGAGGACTACTATAAGTCTGGAACTTCGTAAGAACAGTGAATCTTTAGCAGTAGCAGGGCAAGATTCCATGGGAATATTCTAAAAAAACCCTAAACACACACGAATTCGTCAACTTCGAGAAACAAACTGGCCCCGAGATCGAAACCTGGCCATGAGAGGACTACTATAAGTCAGGAACTTGGTAAGAACGATGAATCTTTAGCAGTTGTAGGGAAAGATTCCATGGGAATATTCTCAAAAATCCTAAACACACATGAATTCGTCAACTTCAAGAAACAAACTGGATCCGAGATCGAAACCTGTCCATGAGAGGACTACTATAAGCCAGGAACTTCGTAAGAACGATGAATCTTTAGCAGTTGCAGGGCAAGATTCCATGAGAATATTCTCAAAAACCCTAAACACACACAAATTCGTCAACTTAGAGAAACAAAATGGCTCCGAGATCGAAACCTTGCCATGAGAGGACTACTATAAGTCTGGATCTTCGTAAGAACAATGAGTCTTTAGAAGTTGCAGGGAAAGATTCTATGGGAATATTCTCAAAAACCCAAAACACACACGAATTCGTCAACTTCGAGAAACAAACTGGCTCTGAGATCGAAACCTGGCCATGAGAGGACTACTATAGGTCTGGATCTTTGTAAGAACGATGAATCTTTAGCACTTGCAGTTAAATATTCCATGGGAACATTCTAAAAAACCACAAACACACACGAATTCGTCAAATTATTCAAGAAACAAACTGGCTCCGAGATCGAAACTTGGCCATGAGAGGACTACGATAAGTCTGGAACTTCGTAAGAACGATGAATCTTTAGCATTTGCAGGGCAAGATTCCTAGGGAATATTCTCAAAAACCCTAAGCACATATGAATTCGTCAACTTCAAGAGACAAACTGGCTCTGAGATCTAAACCTGGCCATGAGATTACTACTATAGGTCTGGATCTTCGTAAGAACGATATGGATCTTTAGCAGATGCACGGCAAGATATTCCGAGGGAATATTCTCGAAAACCCTAAACACACACGAATTCGTCAACTTCGAGAAACGAACTGGCTCCGAGATCGAAACATGGCCATGAGAGGACTACTATAAGTCTGGAACTTCGTAAGAACGATGAATCTTTAGCAGTTGCAGGGCAAGATTCCATGGGAATATTTTTAAAAACCCTGAACACACGAATTCGTCAACTTCGAGAAACAAACTGGCTCCGAGATCGAAACCTGGCCATGAGAGGACTACTATCGGTCTGGATCTTCGTAAGAACGATGAATCTTTAGCAGTTGCAGGACAAGATTCCATGGGAATATTCTCAAAAACCCTAAACTCACACGAATTCGTCAACTTTGAGAAACAAACTGGCTCCGAGATCGAAACCTAGCCATGAGAGGACTACTATAGGTCTGGATCTTCGTAAGAACGATGAATCTTTAGCAGTTGCAGGGCAAGATTACTTGGGAATATTCTCAAAAACCATAAACACACATGAATTTGTCATCTTCGAGAAACAAACTGGCTCCAAGATCGAAACCTCGCCATGAGATGACTATTATAGGTCTGGATCTTCGTAAGAACGATGAACCATTAGCAGTTTTCGGGTAAGATTCTATGAGAATATTGTCATAAACCCTAAACACACACGAATTCGTCAACTTCGAGAAATAAACTGGCTCCGAGATCGAAACCTGGCCATGAGAGGACTACTATAAGTCTGGAACTTCGTAAGAACAATGAATCTTTAGCAGTTGCATGGCAAGATTCCATGGGAATATTCTCAAAAATCCTAAACACACATGAATTCGTCAACTTCAAGAAACAAACTGGCTCCGAGATCGAAACCTGTCCATGAGAGGACTACTATAAGTCAGGAACTTCGTAAGAACGATGAATCTTTAGCAGTTGCAGGGCAAGATTCCATGGGAATATTCTCAAAAACCCAAAACACACAAGAATTCGTCAACTTCGAGAAACAAACTGGCTCTGAGATCGAAACCTGGCCATGAGAGGACTACTATAGGTCTGGAT
>NC_039367.1:94583726-94588954 GCF_003573695.1 Papaver somniferum
GGCTCCGAGATCGAAACCTGGCCATGAGAGGACTACTATAATTCTGGAACTTCGTAAGAACGATGAAACTTTAGCAGTTGCAGGGCAATATTCCATCGGAATATTCTCAAAAATCCTAACCACACATGAATTCGTCAACTTCGAGAGACAAACTGGCTCTGAGATCGAAACCTGGCCATGAGATTACTATTATAGGTCTGGATCTTCGTAAGAACGATATGGATCTTTAGCAGATGCACGACAAGATATTCCAAGGGAATATTCTCAAAAACCAAAAACACACACGAATTCGTCAACTTCGAGAAATAAACTGGCTCCGAGTTCGAAACCTGGCCATGAGAGGACTACTATAAGTCTGGAACTTCGTAAGAACGATGAATCTTTAGCAGTTGCATGGCAAGATTCCATGGGAATATTCTAAAAAATCCTAAACACACATGAATTCGTCAACTTCAAGAAACAAACTGGATCCGAGATCGAAACCTGTCCATGAGAGGACTACTATAAGCCAGGAACTTCGTAAGAACGATGAATCTTTAGCAGTTGCTGGGCAAGATTCCATGAGAATATTCTCAAAAACCCTAAACACACACAAATTTGTCAACTTAGAGAAACAAAATGGCTCCGAGATCGAAACCTTGCCATGAGAGGACTACTATAAGTCTGGATCTTCGTAAGAACAATGAGTCTTTAGCAGTTGCAGGGCAAGATTCTATGGGAATATTCTCAAAAACCCAAAACACACACGAATTCGTCAACTTCGAGAAACAAACTGGCTCTGAGATCGAAACCTGGCCATGAGAGGACTACTATAGGTCTGGACCTTTGTAATAACGATGAATCTTTAGCACTTGCAGGTAAAGATTCCATGGGAATATTCTAAAAAACCCCAAACACACACGAATTCGTCAAATTATTCAAGAAAAAAACTGGCTCCGAGATCGAAACTTGGCCATGAGAGGACTACGATAAGTCTGGAACTTCGTAAGAACGATAATCTTTAGCATTTGCAGGGCAAGATTCCGTGGGAATATTCTCAAAAACCCTAAGCACACATGAATTCGTCAACTTCAAGAGACAAACTGGCTCTGAGATCTAAACCTGGCCATGAGATTACTACTATAGGTCTGGATCTTCGTAAGAACGATATGGATCTTTAGCAGATGCACGGCAAGATATTCCAAGGGAATATTCTCGAAAACTCTAAACACACACGAATTCGTCAACTTCGAGAAACGAACTGGCTCCGAGATCGAAACATGGCCATGAGAGGACTACTATAAGTCTGGAACTTCGTAAGAACAATGAATCTTTAGCAGTTGCAGGGCAAGATTCAATGGGAATATTCTTAAAAACCCTGAACGCACACGAATTCGTCAACTTCGAGAAACAAACTGGCTCCGAGATCGAAACCTGGCCATGAGAGGACTACTATCGGTCTGGATCTTCGTAAGAACGATGAATCTTTAGCAGTTGCAGGACAAGATTCCATGGGAATATTCTCAAAAACCCTAAACTCACACGAATTCGTCAACTTTGAGAAACAAACTGGCTCCGAGATCGAAACCTAGCCATGAGAGGACTACTATAGGTCTGGATCTTCGTAAGAACGATGAATCTTTAGCAGTTGCAGGGCAAGATTACTTGGGAATATTCTCAAAAACCATAAACACACATGAATTTGTCATCTTCGAGAAACAAACTGGCTCCAAGATCGAAACCTCGCCATGAGATGACTACTATAGGTCTGGATCTTCGTAAGAACGATGAATCATTAGCAGTTTTCGGGTAAGATTCTATGAGAATATTGTCATAAACCCTAAACACACACGAATTCGTCAACTTCGAGAAATAAACTGGCTCCGAGATCGAAACCTGGCCATGAGAGGACTACTATAAGTCTGGAACTTCGTAAGAACAATGAATCTTTAGCAGTTGCATGGCAAGATTCCATGGGAATATTCTCAAAAATCCTAAACACACATGAATTCGTCAACTTCAAGAAACAAACTGGCTCCGAGATCGAAACCTGTCCATGAGAGGACTACTATAAGTCAGGAACTTCGTAAGAACGATGAATCTTTAGCAGTTGCAGGGCAAGATTCCATGGGAATATTCTCAAAAACCCAAAACACACAAGAATTCGTCAACTTCGAGAAACAAACTGGCTCTGAGATCGAAACCTGGCCATGAGAGGACTACTATAGGTCTGGATCTTTGTAAGAACGATGAATCTTTAGCACTTGCAGGTAAAGATTCCATGGGAATATTCTCAAAAACCCCAAACACACACGAATTCGTCAACTTCAAGAAACAAACTGGCTCCGAGATCGAAACCTGGCCATGAGAGGACTACTATAATTCTGGAACTTCGTAAGAACGATGAATCTTTAGCAGTTGCAGGGCAAGATTCCATGGGAATATTCTCAAAAACCCTAACCACACATGAATTCGTCAACTTCGAGAGACAAACTGGCTCTGAGATCGAAACCTGGCCATGAGATTACTATTATAGGTCTGGATCTTCGTAAGAACGATATGGATCTTTAGCAGATGCACGACAAGATATTCCAAGGGAATATTCTCAAAAACCTAAAACACACACGAATTCGTCAACTTCGAGAAATAAACTGGCTCCGAGTTCGAAATATGGCCATGAGAGGACTACTATAAGTCTGGAACTTCGTAAGAACGATGAATCTTTAGCAGTTGCAGGGCAAGATTCCATGGGAATATTCTCAAAAACCCTAAACACACATGAATTCGTCATCTTCGAGAAACAAACTGGCTCCAAGATCGAAACCTCGCCATGAGATGACTACTATAGGTCTGGATCTTCGTAAGAACGATGAATCTTTAGCAGTTTCCGGGTAAGATTCCATGAGAATATTGTCATAAACCCTAAACACACACGAATTCGTCAACTTCGAGAAATAAACTGGCTCCGAGATCGAAACCTGGCCATGAGAGGACTACTATAAGTATGGAACTTCGTAAGAACAATGAATCTTTAGCAGTTGCATGGCAAGATTCCATGGGAATATTCTCAAAAACCCTAAACACACATGAATTCGTCAACTTCAAGAAACAAACTGGCTCCGAGATCGAAACCTGTCCATGAGAGGACTACTATAAGTCACGAACTTCGTAAGAACGATGAATCTTTAGCAGTTGCAGGGAAAGATTCCATGGGAATATTCTCAAAAACCCTAAACACACACAAATTCGTCAACTTCGAGAAACAAACTGGCTCCGAGATCGAAACCTTTCCATGAGAGGACTACTATAAGTCTGTATCTTCGTAAGAACGATGAGTCTTTAGCAGTTGCAGGGAAAGATTCCATGGGAATATTCTCAAAAAACCAAAACACACACGAATTCGTCAACTTTGAGAAACAAACTGGCTCTGAGATCGAAACCTGTCCATGAGAGGACTACTATAAGTCTGTATCTTCGTAAGAACGATGAGTCTTTAGCAGTTGCAGGGCAAGATTCTATGGGAATATTCTCAAAAACCCAAAACACACACGAATTCGTCAACTTCGAGAAACAAACTGGCTCTGAGATCGAAACCTGGCCATGAGAGGACTACTATAGGTCTGGATCTTTGTAATAACGATGAATCTTTAGCACTTGCAGTTAAATATTCCATGGGAATATTCTAAAAAACCCCAAACACACACGAATTCGTCAACTTATTCAAGAAACAAACTGGCTCCGAGATCGGATCTTGGCCATGAGAGGACTACGATAAGTCTGGAACTTCGTAAGAACGATGAATCTTTAGCAGTTGCAGGGCAAGATTCCGTGGGAATATTTTCAAAAACCCTAAGCACACATGAATTCGTCAACTTCGAGAGACAAACTGGCTCTGAGATCGAAACCTGGCCATGAGATTACTACTATAGGTCTGGATCTTCGTAAGAACGATATGGATCTTTAGCAGATGCACGACAAGATATTCCAAGGGAATATTCTCGAAAACCCTAAACACACACGAATTCATCAACTTCGAGAAACAAACTGGCTCCGATATCGAAACATGGCCATGAGAGGACTACTATAAGTCTGGAACTTCGTAAGAACGATGAATCTTTAGCAGTTGCAGGGAAAGATTCCATGGGAATATTCTCAAAAACCCTGAACACACACGAATTCGTCAACTTCGAGAAACAAACTGGCTCCGAGATCGAAACCTGGCCATGTGAGGACTACTATCGGTCTGGATCTTCGTAAGAACGATGAATCTTTAGCAGTTGCAGGACAAGATTCCATGGGAATATTCTCAAAAACCCTAAACTCACACGAATTCGTCAACTTTGAGAAACAAACTGGCTCCGTGATCGAAACCTGACCATGAGAGGACTACTATAGGTCTGGATCTTCGTAAGAACGATGAATCTTTAGCAGTTGCAGGAAAAGATTCCATGGGAATATTCTCAAAAACCCTAAACACACATGAATTCGTCATCTTCGAGAAACAAACTGGCTCCAAGATCGAAACCTCGCCATGAGATGACTACTATAGGTCTGGATCTTCGTAAGAACGATGAATCTTTAGCAGTTTCCGGGTAAGATTCCATGAGAATATTGTCATAAACCCTAAACACACACGAATTCGTCAACTTCGAGAAATAAACTGGCTCCGAGATCGAAACCTGGCCATGAGAGGACTACTATAAGTCTGGAACTTCGTAAGAACAATGAATCTTTAGCAGTTGCATGGCAAGATTCCATGGGAATATTCTCAAAAATCCTAAACACACATGAATTCGTCAACTTCAAGAAACAAACTGGCTCCGAGATCGAAACCTGTCCATGAGAGGACTACTATAAGTCAGGAACTTCGTAAGAACGATGAATCTTTAGCAGTTGCAGGGCAAGATTCCATGGGAATATTCTCAAAAACCCTAAACACACACAAATTCGTCAACTTCGAGAAACAAACTGGCTCCGAGATCGAAACCTTGCCATGAGAGGACTACTATAAGTCTGGATCTTCGTAAGAACAATGAGTCTTTAGAAGTTGCAGGGCAAGATTCTATCGGAATATTCTCAAAAATCCAAAACACACACGAATTCGTCAACTTGGAGAAACAAACTGGCTCTGAGATCGAAACCTGACCATGAGAGGACTACTATAGGTTTGGATCTTTGTAAGAACGATGAATCTTTAACACTTGCAGGTAAAGATTCCATGGGAATATTCTAAAAAACCCCAAACACAC
>NC_039367.1:94588964-94613764 GCF_003573695.1 Papaver somniferum
CTTCGAGAAACAAACTGGCTCCAAGATCGAAACCTCGCCATGAGATGACTACTATAGGTCTGGATCTTCGTAAGAACGATGAATCTTTAGCAGTTTCCGGGTAAGATTCCATGAGAATATTGTCATAAACCCTAAACACACACGAATTCGTCAACTTCGAGAAATAAACTGGCTCCGAGATCGAAACCTGGCCATGAGAGGACTACTATAAGTATGGAACTTCGTAAGAACAATGAATCTTTAGCAGTTGCATGGCAAGATTCCATGGGAATATTCTCAAAAATCCTAAACACACATGAATTCGTCAACTTCAAGAAACAAACTGGCTCCGAGATCGAAACCTGTCCATGAGAGGACTACTATAAGTCACGAAATTCGTAAGAACGATGAATCTTTAGCAGTTGCAGGGAAAGATTCCATGGGAATATTCTCAAAAACCCTAAACACACATGAATTCGTCATCTTCGAGAAACAAACTGGCTCCAAGATCGAAACCTCGCCATGAGATGACTACTATAGGTCTGGATCTTCGTAAGAACGATGAATCTTTAGCAGTTTCCGGGTAAGATTCCATGAGAATATTGTCATAAACCCTAAACACACACAAATTCGTCAACTTCGAGAAATAAACTGGCTCCGAGATCGAAACCTGGCCATGAGAGGACTACTATAAGTATGGAACTTCGTAAGAACAATGAATCTTTAGCAGTTGCATGGCAAGATTCCATGGGAATATTCTCAAAAATCCTAAACACACATGAATTCGTCAACTTCAAGAAACAAACTGGCTCCGAGATCGAAACCTGTCCATGAGAGGACTACTATAAGTCAGGAACTTCGTAAGAACGATGAATCTTTAGCAGTTGCAGGGCAAGATTCCATGGGAATATTCTCAAAAACCCTAAACACACACAAATTCGTCAACTTCGAGAAACAAACTGGCTCCGAGATCGAAACCTTGCCATGAGAGGACTACTATAAGTCTGGATCTTCGTAAGAACAATGAGTCTTTAGAAGTTGCAGGGCAAGATTCTATCGGAATATTCTCAAAAATCCAAAACACACACGAATTCGTCAACTTGGAGAAACAAACTGGCTCTGAGATCGAAACCTGACCATGAGAGGACTACTATAGGTTTGGATCTTTGTAAGAACGATGAATCTTTAACACTTGCAGGTAAAGATTCCATGGGAATATTCTAAAAAACCCCAAACACACGAATTCGTCAAATTATTCAAGAAACAAACTGGCTCCGAGATCGAAACCTGGCCATGAGAGGACTACGATAAGTCTGGAACTTCGTAAGAACGATGAATGTTTAGCAGTTGCGGGGCAAGATTCCATGGGAATATTCTCAAAAACCCTAAGCACACATGAATTCGTCAACTTCGAGAGACAAACTGGCTCTGAGATCGAAACCTGGCCATGAGATTACTACTATAGGTCTGGATCTTCGTAAGAACGATATGGATCTTTAGCAGATGCACGGCAAGATATTCCAAGGGAATATTCTCGAAAACCCTAAACACACACAAATTCGTCAACTTAGAGAAACAAAATGGCTCCGTGATCGAAACCTGGCCATGAGAGGACTACTATAGGTCTGGATCTTCGTAAGAAGGATGAATCTTTAGTAGTTGCAGGAAAAGATTCCATGGGAATATTCTCAAAAACCCTAAACACACATGAATTCGTCATCTTCGAGAAACAAACTGGCTCCAAGATCGAAACCTCGCCATGAGATGACTACTATAGGTCTGGATCTTCGTAAGAACGATGAATCTTTAGCAGTTTCCGGGTAAGATTCCATGAGAATATTGTCATAAACCCTAAACACACACGAATTCGTCAACTTCGAGAAATAAACTAGCTCTGAGATCGAAACCTGGCCATGAGAGGACAACTATAAGTCTGGAACTTCGTAAGAACAATGAATCTTTAGCAGTTGCATGGCAAGATTCCATGGGAATATTCTCAAAAATCCTAAACACACATGAATTCGTCAACTTCAAGAAACAAACTGGCTCCGAGATCGAAACCTGTCCATGAGAGGACTACTATAAGTCAGGAACTTCGTAAGAGCGATGAATCTTTAGCAGTTGCAGGGCAAGATTCCATGGGAATATTCTCAAAAACCCTAAACACACACAAATTCGTCAACTTCGAGAAACAAACTGGCTCCGAGATCGAAACCTTTCCATGAGAGGACTACTATAAGTCTGGATCTTCGTAAGAACAATGATTCTTTAGCAGTTGCAGGGCAAGATTCTATCGGAATATTCTCAAAAATCCAAAACACACACGAATTCGTCAACTTCGAGAAACAAACTGGCTCTGAGATCGAAACCTGACAATGAGAGGACTACTATAGGTTTGGATCTTTGTAAGAACGATGAATCTTTAACACTTGCAGGTAAAGATTCCATGTGAATATTCTAAAAAACCCCAAACACAAACGAATTCGTCAAATTATTCAAGAAACAAACTGACTCCGAGATCGAAACCTGGCCATGAGAGGACTAAGATAAGTCTGGAACTTCGTAAGAACGATGAATGTTTAGAAGTTGCAGGGCAAGATTCCGTGGGAATATTCTCAAAAACCCTAAGCACACATGAATTCGTCAACTTCGAGAGACAAACTGGCTCTGAGATCGAAACCTGGCCATGAGATTACTACTATAGGTCTGGATCTTCGTAAGAACGATATGGATCTTTAGCAGATGCACGGAAAGATATTCCAAGGGAATATTCTCGAAAACCCTAAACACACACGAATTCGTCAACTTCGAGAAACAAACTGGCTCCGAGATCGAAACATGGCCATGAGAGGACTACTATAAGTCTGGAACTTCGTAAGAACGATGAATCTTTAGCAGTTGCAGGGCAAGATTCCATGGAAATATTCTCAAAAACCCTGAACACACACGAATTCGTCAACTTCGAGAAACAAACTGGCTCCGAGATCGAAACCTGGCCATGAGAGGACTACTATCGGTCTGGATCTTCGTAATAACGATGAATCTTTAGCAGTTACAGGACAAGATTCCATGGGAATATTCTGAAAAACCTCAAACTCACATAAATTCGTCATCTTTGAGAAACAAACTGGCTCCGATATCGAAACCTGGCCATGAGAGGACTACTATAGGTCTGGATCTTCGTAAGAACGATGAATCTTTAGCAGTTGCAGGGCAAAATTCCATCGGAATATTCTCAAAAACCCTAAACACACATGAATTCGTCATCTTCGAGAAACAAACTGGCTCCAAGATCGAAACCTCGCCATGAGATGACTAATATAGGTCTGGATCTTCGTAAGAACGATGAATCTTTAGCAGTTTCCGGGTAAGATTCCATGAGAATATTGTCATAAACCCTAAACACACACGAATTCGTCAACTTCGAGAAATAAACTGGCTCCGAGATCGAAACCTGGCCATGAGAGGACTACTATAAGTATGGAACTTCGTAAGAACAATGAATCTTTAGCAGTTGCATGCCAAGATTCCATGGGAATATTCTCAAAAATCCTAAACACACATGAATTCGTCAACTTCAAGAAACAAACTGGCTCCGAGATCGAAACCTGTCCATGAGAGGACTACTATAAGTCACGAACTTCGTAAGAACGATGAATCTTTAGCAGTTGCAGGGAAAGATTCCATGGGAATATTCTCAAAAACCCTAAACACACACAAATTCGTCAACTTCGAGAAACAAACTGGCTCCGAGATCGAAACCTTTCCATGAGAGGACTACTATAAGTCTGTATCTTCGTAAGAACGATGAGTCTTTAGCAGTTGCAGGGAAAGATTCCATGGGAATATTCTCAAAAAACCAAAACACACACGAATTCGTCAACTTTGAGAAACAAACTGGCTCTGAGATCGAAACCTGTCCATGAGAGGACTACTATAGGTCTTGATCTTTGTAAGAACGATGAATCTTTAGCATTTGCAGGTAAAGATTCCATGGGAATATTCTCAAAAACCCCAAACACACACGAATTCGTCAACTTCATGAAACAAAGTGGCTCCGAGATCGAAACCTGACCATGAGAGGACTACTATAAGTCTGGAACTTCGTAAGAACGATGAATCTTTAGCAGTTGCAGAGAAAGATTCCATGGGAATATTCTCAAAAACCCTAAACACACATGAATTCGTCAACTTCGAGAGACAAACTGGCTCTGAGATCGAAAACTGGCCATGAGATTACTACTATAGGTCTGGATCTTCGTAAGAACGATATGGATCTTTAGCAGATGCACGGCAAGATATTCCAAGGGAATATTCTCAAAAACCCTAAACACACGAATTCGTCAACTTCGAGAAACAAAGTGGCTCCGAGATCGAAACCTTGCCATGAGAGGACTACTATAAGTCTGGATCTTCGTAAGAATGATGAGTCTTTAGGAGTTGCTGGGAAAGATTCCATGGGAATATTCTCAAAAACCCAAAACACACACGAATTCGTCAACTTCGAGAAACAAACTGGCTCTGAGATCGAAACCTGGCCATGAGAGGACTACTATAGGTCTGGATCTTTGTAAGAACGATGAATCTTTAGCACTTGCAGGTAAAGATTCCATGGGAATATTCTAAAAAACCCAAACACACACGAATTCGTCAACTTATTCAAGAAAAAAACTGGCTCCGAGATCGAAACCTGGCCATGAGAGGACTACGATAAGTCTGGAACTTCTTAAGAACGATGAATGTTTAGCAGTTGCAGGGCAAGATTCAATGGGAATATTCTCAAAAACCCTAAGCACACATGAATTCGTCAACTTCGAGAGACAAACTGGCTGTGAGATCAAAACCTGGCCATGAGATTACTACTATAGGTCTGGATCTTCGTAAGAACGATATGAATCTTTAGCAGATGCACGGCAAGATATTCCAAGGGAATATTCTCGAAAACCCTAAACACACACAAATTCGTCAACTTAGAGAAACAAAATGGCTCCGTGATCGAAACCTGGCCATGAGAGGACTACTATAGGTCTAGATCTTCGTAAGAAGGATGAATCTTTAGTAGTTGCAAGAAAAGATTCCATGGGAATATTCTCAAAAACCCTAAACACACATGAATTCTTCATCTTCGAGAAACAAACTGGCTCCAAGATCGAAACCTCGCCATGAGATGACTACTATAGGTCTGGATCTTCGTAAGAACGATGAATCTTTAGCAGTTTCCGGGTAAGATTCCATGAAAATATTGTCATAAACCCTAAACACACACGAATTCGTCAACTTCGAGAAATAAACTAGCTCTGAGATCGAAACCTGGCCATGAGAGGACAACTATAAGTCTGGAACTTCGTAAGAACAATGAATCTTTAGCAGTTGCATGGCAAGATTCCATGGGAATATTCTCAAAAATCCTAAACACACATGAATTCGTCAACTTCAAGAAACAAACTGGCTCCGAGATCGAAACCTGTCCATGAGAGGACTACTATAAGTCAGGAACTTCGTAAGAGCGATGAATCTTTAGCAGTTGCAGGGCAAGATTCCATGGGAATATTCTCAAAAACCCTAAACACACACAAATTCGTCAACTTCGAGAAACAAACTGGCTCCGAGATCGAAACCTTTCCATGAGAGGACTACTATAAGTCTGGATCTTCGTAAGAACAATGATTCTTTAGCAGTTGCAGGGCAAGATTCTATCGGAATATTCTCAAAAATCCAAAACACACACGAATTCGTCAACTTCGAGAAACAAACTGGCTCTGAGATCGAAACCTGACAATGAGAGGACTACTATAGGTTTGGATCTTTGTAAGAACGATGAATCTTTAACACTTGCAGGTAAAGATTCCATGTGAATATTCTAAAAAACCCCAAACACAAACGAATTCGTCAAATTATTCAAGAAACAAACTGACTCCGAGATCGAAACCTGGCCATGAGAGGACTAAGATAAGTCTGGAACTTCGTAAGAACGATGAATGTTTAGCAGTTGCAGGGCAAGATTCCGTGGGAATATTCTCAAAAACCCTAAGCACACATGAATTCGTCAACTTCGAGAGACAAACTGGCTCTGAGATCGAAACCTGGCCATGAGATTACTACTATAGGTCTGGATCTTCGTAAGAACGATATGGATCTTTAGCAGATGCACGGAAAGATATTCCAAGGGAATATTCTCGAAAACCCTAAACACACACGAATTCGTCAACTTCGAGAAACAAACTGGCTCCGAGATCGAAACATGGCCATGAGAGGACTACTATAAGTCTGGAACTTCGTAAGAACGATGAATCTTTAGCAGTTGCAGGGCAAGATTCCATGGAAATATTCTCAAAAACCCTGAACACACACGAATTCGTCAACTTCGAGAAACAAACTGGCTCCGAGATCGAAACCTGGCCATGAGAGGACTACTATCGGTCTGGATCTTCGTAATAACGATGAATCTTTAGCAGTTACAGGACAAGATTCCATGGGAATATTCTGAAAAACCTCAAACTCACATAAATTCGTCAACTTTGAGAAACAAACTGGCTCCGATATCGAAACCTGGCCATGAGAGGACTACTATAGGTCTGGATCTTCGTAAGAACGATGAATCTTTAGCAGTTGCAGGGCAAAATTCCATCGGAATATTCTCAAAAACCCTAAACACACATGAATTCGTCATCTTCGAGAAACAAACTGGCTTCAAGATCGAAACCTCGCCATGAGATGACTAATATAGGTCTGGATCTTCGTAAGAACGATGAATCTTTAGCAGTTTCCAGGTAAGATTCCATGAGAATATTGTCATAAACCCTAAACACACACGAATTCGTAAACTTCGAGAAATAAACTGGCTCCGAGATCGAAACCTGGCCATGAGAGGACTACTATAAGTATGGAACTTCGTAAGAACAATGAATCTTTAGCAGTTGCATGCCAAGATTCCATGGGAATATTCTCAAAAATCCTAAACACACATGAATTCGTCAACTTCAAGAAACAAACTGGCTCCGAGATCGAAACCTGTCCATGAGAGGACTACTATAAGTCACGAACTTCGTAAGAACGATGAATCTTTAGCAGTTGCAGGGAAAGATTCCATGGGAATATTCTCAAAAACCCTAAACACACACAAATTCGTCAACTTCGAGAAACAAACTGGCTCCGAGATCGAAACCTTTCCATGAGAGGACTACTATAAGTCTGTATCTTCGTAAGAACGATGAGTCTTTAGCAGTTGCAGGGAAAGATTCCATGGGAATATTCTCAAAAAACCAAAACACACACGAATTCGTCAACTTTGAGAAACAAACTGGCTCTGAGATCGAAACCTGTCCATGAGAGGACTACTATAGGTCTGGATCTTTGTAAGAACGATGAATCTTTAGCATTTGCAGGTAAAGATTCCATGGGAATATTCTCAAAAACCCCAAACACACACGAATTCGTCAACTTCATGAAACAAAGTGGCTCCGAGATCGAAACCTGACCATGAGAGGACTACTATAAGTCTGGAACTTCGTAAGAACGATGAATCTTTAGCAGTTGCAGAGAAAGATTCCATGGGAATATTCTCAAAAACCCTAAACACACATGAATTCGTCAACTTCGAGAGACAAACTGGCTCTGAGATCGAAAACTGGCCATGAGATTACTACTATAGGTCTGGATCTTCGTAAGAACGATATGGATCTTTAGCAGATGCACGGCAAGATATTCCAAGGGAATATTCTCAAAAACCCTAAACACACACGAATTCGTCAACTTCGAGAAACAAAGTGGCTCCGAGATCGAAACCTGGCCATGAGAGGACTACTATAAGTCTGGAACTTCGTAAGAACGATGAATCTTTAGTAGTTGCAGGGCAATATTCCATGGTAATATTCTTAAAAACCCTAAACACACACGAATTCGTCAACTTCGAGAAACAATCTGGCTCCGAGATCGAAACCTGGCCATGAGAGGATTACTATCGGTCTGGATCTTCGTAAGAACGATGAATATTTAGCAGTTGTAGGGCAAGATTCCATGGGAATATTCTCCAAAACCCTAAACTCACACGAATTCGCCAACTTTGAGAAACAAACTGGCTCCGAGATCGAAACCTGGCAATGAGAGGACTACTATAGGTATGGCCATGAGAGGATCTTCGTAAGAACGATGAATCTTTAACAGTTGCAGGGCAAGATTCCATGGGAATATTCTCAAAAAAACTAAACACACAGAAATTCGTCAACTTCGAGAAACAAACTGGCTCCGAGATCGAAACCTTGCCATGAGAGGACTACTATAAGTCTGGATCTTCGTAAGAACGATGAGTCTTTAGCAGTTGCTGGGAAAGATTCCATGGGAATATTCTCAAAAACCCAAAACACACACGAATTCGTCAACTTCGAGAAACAAACTGGCTCTGAGATCGAAACCTGGCCATGAGAGGACTACTATAGGTCTGGATCTTTGTAAGAACGATGAATCTTTAGCACTTGCAGGTAAAGATTCCATGGGAATATTCTAAAAAACCTAAACACACACGAATTCGTCAACTTATTCAAGAAAAAAACTGGCTCCGAGATCGAAACCTGGCCATGAGAGGACTACGATAAGTCTGGAACTTCTTAAGAACGATGAATGTTTAGCAGTTGCAGGGCAAGATTCAATGGGAATATTCTCAAAAACCCTAAGCACACATGAATTCGTCAACTTCGAGAGACAAACTGGCTGTGAGATCAAAACCTGGCCATGAGATTACTACTATAGGTCTGGATCTTCGTAAGAACGATATGAATCTTTAGCAGATGCACGGCAAGATATTCCAAGGGAATATTCTCGAAAACCCTAAACACACACAAATTCGTCAACTTAGAGAAACAAAATGGCTCCGTGATCGAAACCTGGCCATGAGAGGACTACTATAGGTCTGGATCTTCGTAAGAAGGATGAATCTTTAGTAGTTGCAAGAAAAGATTCCATGGGAATATTCTCAAAAACCCTAAACACACATGAATTCGTCATCTTCGAGAAACAAACTGGCTCCAAGATCGAAACCTCGCCATGAGATGACTACTATAGGTCTGGATCTTCGTAAGAACGATGAATCTTTAGCAGTTTCCGGGTAAGATTCCATGAGAATATTGTCATAAACCCTAAACACACACGAATTCGTCAACTTCGAGAAATAAACTGGCTCCGAGATCGAAACCTGGCCATGAGAGGACTACTATAAGTCTGGAACTTCGTAAGAACAATGAATCTTTAGCAGTTGCATGGCAAGATTCCATGGGAATATTCTCAAAAATCCTAAACACACATGAATTCGTCAACTTCAAGAAACAAACTGGCTCCGAGATCGAAACCTGTCCATGAGAGGACTACTATAAGTCAGGAACTTCGTAAGAACGATGAATCTTTAGCAGTTGCAGGGCAAGATTCCATGGGAATATTCTCAAAAACCCAAAACACACAAGAATTCGTCAACTTCGAGAAACAAACTGGCTCTGAGATCGAAACCTGGCCATGAGAGGACTACTATAGGTCTGGATCTTTGTAAGAACGATGAATCTTTAGCACTTGCAGGTAAAGATTCCATGGGAATATTCTCAAAAACCCCAAACACACACGAATTCGTCAACTTCAAGAAACAAACTGGCTCCGAGATCGAAACCTGGCCATGAGAGGACTACTATAAGTCTGGAACTTCGTAAGAACGATGAATCTTTAGCAGTTGCAGGGCAAGATTCCATGGGAATATTCTCAAAAACCCTAAACACACACAAATTCGTCAACTTCGAGAAACAAACTGGCTCCGAGATCGAAACCTGGCCATGAGAGGACTACTATAAGTCTAGAACTTCGTAAGAACGATGAATCTTTAGCAGTTGCAGGGAAAGATTCCATGGGAATATTCTCAAAAACCCAAAACACACACGAATTCGTCAACTTTGAGAAACAAACTGGCTCTGAGATCGAAACCTGGCCATGAGAGGACTACTATAGGTCTGGATCTTTGTAAGAACGATGAATCTTTAGCATTTGCAGGTAAAGATTCCATGGGAATATTCTCAAAAACCCCAAACACACACGAATTCGTCAACTTCATGAAACAAAGTGGCTCCGAGATCGAAACCTGACCATGAGAGGACTACTATAAGTCTGGAACTTCGTAAGAACGATGAATCTTTAGCAGTTGCAGAGAAAGATTCCATGGGAATATTCTCAAAAACCCTAAACACACATGAATTCGTCAACTTCGAGAGACAAACTGGCTCTGAGATCGAAAACTGGCCATGAGATTACTACTATAGGTCTGGATCTTCGTAAGAACGATATGGATCTTTAGCAGATGCACGGCAAGATATTCCAAGGGAATATTCTCAAAAACCCTAAACACACACGAATTCGTCAACTTCGAGAAACAAAGTGGCTCCGAGATCGAAACCTGGCCATGAGAGGACTACTATAAGTCTGGAACTTCGTAAGAACGATGAATCTTTAGTAGTTGCAGGGAAATATTCCATGGTAATATTCTCAAAAACCCTAAACACACACGAATTCGTCAACTTCGAGAAACAATCTGGCTCCGAGATCGAAACCTGGCCATGAGAGGATTACTATCGGTCTGGATCTTCGTAATAACGATGAATATTTAGCAGTTGTAGGGCAAGATTCCATGGGAATATTCTCCAAAACCCTAAACTCAGACGAATTCGCCAACTTTGAGAAACAAACTGGCTCCGAGATTGAAACCTTGCAATGAGAGGACTACTATAGGTATGGCCATGAGAGGATCTTCGTAAGAACGATGAATCTTTAGCAGTTGCAGGGCAAGATTCCATGGGAATATTCTCAAAAAAACTAAACACACACAAATTCGTCAACTTCGAGAAACAAACTGGCTCCGAGATCGAAACCTTGCCATGAGAGGACTACTATAAGTCTGGATCTTCGTAAGAACGATGAGTCTTTAGCAGTTGCTGGGAAAGATTCCATGGGAATATTCTCAAAAACCCAAAACACACACGAATTCGTCAACTTCGAGAAACAAACTGGCTCTGAGATCGAAACCTGGCCATGAGAGGACTACTATAGGTCTGGATCTTTGTAAGAACGATGAATCTTTAGCACTTGCAGGTAAAGATTCCATGGGAATATTCTAAAAAACCTAAACACACACGAATTCGTCAACTTATTCAAGAAAAAAACTGGCTCCGAGATCGAAACCTGGCCATGAGAGGACTACGATAAGTCTGGAACTTCTTAAGAACGATGAATGTTTAGCAGTTGCAGGGAAAGATTCAATGGGAATATTCTCAAAAACCCTAAGAACACATGAATTCGTCAACTTCGAGAGACAAACTGGCTCTGAGATCAAAACCTGGCCATGAGATTACTACTATAGGTCTGGATCTTCGTAAGAACGATATGGATCTTTAGCAGATGCACGACAAGATATTCCAAGGGAATATTCTCGAAAACCCTAAACACACACAAATTCGTCAACTTAGAGAAACAAAATGGCTCCGTGATCGAAACCTGGCCATGAGAGGACTACTATAGGTCTGGATCTTCGTAAGAAGGATGAATCTTTAGTAGTTGCAGGAAAAGATTCCATGGGAATATTCTCAAAAACCCTAAACACACATGAATTCGTCATCTTCGAGAAAAAAACTGGCTCCAAGATCGAAACCTCGCCATGAGATGACTACTATAGGTCTGGATCTTCGTAAGAACGATGAATCTTTAGCTGTTTCCGGGTAAGATTCCATGAGAATATTGTCATAAACCCTAAACACACACGAATTCGTCAACTTCGAGAAATAAACTGGCTCCGAGATCGAAACCTGGCCATGAGAGGACAACTATAAGTCTGGAACTTCGTAAGAACAATGAATCTTTAGCAGTTGCATGGCAAGATTCCATGGGAATATTCTCAAAAATCCTAAACACACATGAATTCGTCAACTTCAAGAAATAAACTGGCTCCGAGATCGAAACCTGTCCATGAGAGGACTACTATAAGTCAGGAACTTCGTAAGAGCGATGAATCTTTAGCAGTTGCAGGGCAAGATTCCATGGGAATATTCTCAAAAACCCTAAACACACACAAATTCGTCAACTTCGAGAAACAAACTGGCTCCGAGATCGAAACCTTGCCATGAGAGGACTACTATAAGTCTGGATCTTCGTAAGAACAATGATTCTTTAGCAGTTGCATGGCAAGATTCTATCGGAATATTCTCAAAAATCCAAAACACACACGAATTCGTCAACTTCGAGAAACAAACTGGCTCTGAGATCGAAACCTGACAATGAGAGGACTACTATAGGTTTGGATCTTTGTAAGAACGATGAATCTTTAACACTTGCAGGTAAAGATTCCATGTGAATATTCTAAAAAACCCCAAACACAAACGAATTCGTCAAATTATTCAAGAAACAAACTGGCTCCGAGATCGAAACCTGGCCATGAGAGGACTAAGATAAGTCTGGAACTTCGTAAGAACGATGAATGTTTAGCAGTTGCAGGGCAAGATTCCGTGGGAATATTCTCAAAAACCCTAAGCACACATGAATTCGTCAACTTCGAGAGACAAACTGGCTCTGAGATCGAAACCTGGCCATGAGATTACTACTATAGGTCTGGATCTTCGTAAGAACGATATGGATCTTTAGCAGATGCACGGAAAGATATTCCAAGGGAATATTCTCGAAAACCCTAAACACACACGAATTCGTCAACTTCGAGAAACAAACTGGCTCCGAGATCGAAACATGGCCATGAGAGGACTACTATAAGTCTGGAACTTCGTAAGAACGATGAATCTTTAGCAGTTGCAGGGCAAGATTCCATGGAAATATTCTCAAAAACCCTGAACACACACGAATTCGTCAACTTCGAGAAACAAACTGGCTCCGAGATCGAAACCTGGCCATGAGAGGACTACTATCGGTCTGGATCTTCGTAATAACGATGAATCTTTAGCAGTTACAGGACAAGATTCCATGGGAATATTCTGAAAAACCTCAAACTCACATAAATTCGTCAACTTTGAGAAACAAACTGGCTCCGATATCGAAACCTGGCCATGAGAGGACTACTATAGGTCTGGATCTTCGTAAGAACGATGAATCTTTAGCAGTTGCAGGGCAAAATTCCATCGGAATATTCTCAAAAACCCTAAACACACATGAATTCGTCATCTTCGAGAAACAAACTGGCTCCAATATCGAAACCTCGCCATGAGATGACTACTATAGGTCTGGATCTTCGTAAGAACGATGAATCTTTAGCAGTTTCCGGGTAAGATTCCATGAGAATATTGTCATAAACCCTAAACACACACGAATTCGTCAACTTCGAGAAATAAACTGGCTCCGAGATCGAAACCTGTCCATGAGAGGACTACTATAAGTATGGAACTTCGTAAGAACAATGAATCTTTAGCAGTTGCATGCCAAGATTCCATGGGAATATTCTCAAAAATCCTAAACACACATGAATTCGTCAACTTCAAGAAACAAACTGGCTCCGAGATCGAAACCTGTCCATGAGAGGACTACTATAAGTCACGAACTTCGTAAGAACGATGAATCTTTAGCAGTTGCAGGGAAAGATTCCATGGGAATATTCTCAAAAACCCTAAACACACACAAATTCGTCAACTTCGAGAAACAAACTGGCTCCGAGATCGAAACCTTTCCATGAGAGGACTACTATAAGTCTGTATCTTCGTAAGAACGATGAGTCTTTAGCAGTTGCAGGGAAAGATTCCATGGGAATATTCTCAAAAAACCAAAACACACACGAATTCGTCAACTTTGAGAAACAAACTGGCTCTGAGATCGAAACCTGTCCATGAGAGGACTACTATAGGTCTTGATCTTTGTAAGAACGATGAATCTTTAGCATTTGCAGGTAAAGATTCCATGGGAATATTCTCAAAAACCCCAAACACACACGAATTCGTCAACTTCATGAAACAAAGTGGCTCCGAGATCGAAACCTGACCATGAGAGGACTACTATAAGTCTGGAACTTCGTAAGAACGATGAATCTTTAGCAGTTGCAGAGAAAGATTCCATGGGAATATTCTCAAAAACCCTAAACACACATGAATTCGTCAACTTCGAGAGACAAACTGGCTCTGAGATCGAAAACTGGCCATGAGATTACTACTATAGGTCTGGATCTTCGTAAGAACGATATGGATCTTTAGCAGATGCACGGCAAGATATTCCAAGGGAATATTCTCAAAAACCCTAAACACACGAATTCGTCAACTTCGAGAAACAAAGTGGCTCCGAGATCGAAACCTTGCCATGAGAGGACTACTATAAGTCTGGATCTTCGTAAGAATGATGAGTCTTTAGGAGTTGCTGGGAAAGATTCCATGGGAATATTCTCAAAAACCCAAAACACACACGAATTCGTCAACTTCGAGAAACAAACTGGCTCTGAGATCGAAACCTGGCCATGAGAGGACTACTATAGGTCTGGATCTTTGTAAGAACGATGAATCTTTAGCACTTGCAGGTAAAGATTCCATGGGAATATTCTAAAAAACCTAAACACACACGAATTCGTCAACTTATTCAAGAAAAAAACTGGCTCCGAGATCGAAACCTGGCCATGAGAGGACTACGATAAGTCTGGAACTTCTTAAGAACGATGAATGTTTAGCAGTTGCAGGGCAAGATTCAATGGGAATATTCTCAAAAACCCTAAGCACACATGAATTCGTCAACTTCGAGAGACAAACTGGCTGTGAGATCAAAACCTGGCCATGAGATTACTACTATAGGTCTGGATCTTCGTAAGAACGATATGAATCTTTAGCAGATGCACGGCAAGATATTCCAAGGGAATATTCTCGAAAACCCTAAACACACACAAATTCGTCAACTTAGAGAAACAAAATGGCTCCGTGATCGAAACCTGGCCATGAGAGGACTACTATAGGTCTGGATCTTCGTAAGAAGGATGAATCTTTAGTAGTTGCAAGAAAAGATTCCATGGGAATATTCTCAAAAACCCTAAACACACATGAATTCGTCATCTTCGAGAAACAAACTGGCTCCAAGATCGAAACCTCGCCATGAGATGACTACTATAGGTCTGGATCTTCGTAAGAACGATGAATCTTTAGCAGTTTCCGGGTAAGATTCCATGAGAATATTGTCATAAACCCTAAACACACACGAATTCGTCAACTTCGAGAAATAAACTGGCTCCGAGATCGAAACCTGGCCATGAGAGGACTACTATAAGTCTGGAACTTCGTAAGAACAATGAATCTTTAGCAGTTGCATGGCAAGATTCCATGGGAATATTCTCAAAAATCCTAAACACACATGAATTCGTCAACTTCAAGAAACAAACTGGCTCCGAGATCGAAACCTGTCCATGAGAGGACTACTATAAGTCAGGAACTTCGTAAGAACGATGAATCTTTAGCAGTTGCAGGGCAAGATTCCATGGGAATATTCTCAAAAACCCAAAACACACAAGAATTCGTCAACTTCGAGAAACAAACTGGCTCTGAGATCGAAACCTGGCCATGAGAGGACTACTATAGGTCTGGATCTTTGTAAGAACGATGAATCTTTAGCACTTGCAGGTAAAGATTCCATGGGAATATTCTCAAAAACCCCAAACACACACGAATTCGTCAACTTCAAGAAACAAACTGGCTCCGAGATCGAAACCTGGCCATGAGAGGACTACTATAAGTCTGGAACTTCGTAAGAACGATGAATCTTTAGCAGTTGCAGGGCAAGATTCCATGGGAATATTCTCAAAAACCCTAAACACACACAAATTCGTCAACTTCGAGAAACAAACTGGCTCCGAGATCGAAACCTGGCCATGAGAGGACTACTATAAGTCTAGAACTTCGTAAGAACGATGAATCTTTAGCAGTTGCAGGGAAAGATTCCATGGGAATATTCTCAAAAACCCAAAACACACACGAATTCGTCAACTTTGAGAAACAAACTGGCTCTGAGATCGAAACCTGGCCATGAGAGGACTACTATAGGTCTGGATCTTTGTAAGAACGATGAATCTTTAGCATTTGCAGGTAAAGATTCCATGGGAATATTCTCAAAAACCCCAAACACACACGAATTCGTCAACTTCATGAAACAAAGTGGCTCCGAGATCGAAACCTGACCATGAGAGGACTACTATAAGTCTGGAACTTCGTAAGAACGATGAATCTTTAGCAGTTGCAGAGAAAGATTCCATGGGAATATTCTCAAAAACCCTAAACACACATGAATTCGTCAACTTCGAGAGACAAACTGGCTCTGAGATCGAAAACTGGCCATGAGATTACTACTATAGGTCTGGATCTTCGTAAGAACGATATGGATCTTTAGCAGATGCACGACAAGATATTCCAAGGGAATATTCTCAAAAACCCTAAACACACACGAATTCGTCAACTTCGAGAAACAAAGTGGCTCCGAGATCGAAACCTGGCCATGAGAGGACTACTATAAGTCTGGAACTTCGTAAGAACGATGAATCTTTAGTAGTTGCAGGGCAATATTCCATGGTAATATTCTCAAAAACCCTAAACACACACGAATTCGTCAACTTCGAGAAACAATCTGGCTCCGAGATCGAAACCTGGCCATGAGAGGATTACTATCGGTCTGGATCTTCGTAATAACGATGAATATTTAGCAGTTGTAGGGCAAGATTCCATGGGAATATTCTCCAAAACCCTAAACTCAGACGAATTCGCCAACTTTGAGAAACAAACTGGCTCCGAGATTGAAACCTTGCAATGAGAGGACTACTATAGGTATGGCCATGAGAGGATCTTCGTAAGAACGATGAATCTTTAGCAGTTGCAGGGCAAGATTCCATGGGAATATTCTCAAAAAAACTAAACACACACAAATTCGTCAACTTCGAGAAACAAACTGGCTCCGAGATCGAAACCTTGCCATGAGAGGACTACTATAAGTCTGGATCTTCGTAAGAACGATGAGTCTTTAGCAGTTGCTGGGAAAGATTCCATGGGAATATTCTCAAAAACCCAAAACACACACGAATTCGTCAACTTCGAGAAACAAACTGGCTCTGAGATAGAAACCTGGCCATGAGAGGACTACTATAGGTCTGGATCTTTGTAAGAACGATGAATCTTTAGCACTTGCAGGTAAAGATTCCATGGGAATATTCTAAAAAACCCAAACACACACGAATTCGTCAACTTATTCAAGAAAAAAACTGGCTCCGAGATCGAAACCTGGCCATGAGAGGACTACGATAAGTCTGGAACTTCTTAAGAACGATGAATGTTTAGCGGTTGCAGGGCAATATTCAATGGGAATATTCTCAAAAACCCTAAGCACACATGAATTCGTCAACTTCGAGAGACAAACTGGCTCTGAGATCAAAACCTGGCCATGAGATTACTA
Organism: Papaver somniferum; assembly: GCF_003573695.1. NCBI lineage: Eukaryota > Viridiplantae > Streptophyta > Magnoliopsida > Ranunculales > Papaveraceae > Papaver > Papaver somniferum. The sequence goes on from NC_039367.1 coordinate 94,606,362, forward strand.
CTATAGGTCTGGATCTTCGTAAGAACGATATGGATCTTTAGCAGATGCACGACAAGATATTCCAAGGGAATATTCTCAAAAACCCTAAACACACACGAATTCATCAACTTCGAGAAACAAAATGGCTCCGAGATCGAAACATGGGCATGAGAGGCCTACTATAAGTCTGGAACTTCGTAAGAACGATGAATCTTTAGCAGTAGCAGGGCAAGATTCCATGAGAATATTCTCAAAAACCCTAAACACACACAAATTCGTCAACTTCGAGAAACAAACTGGCTCCGAGATCGAAACCTTTCCATGAGAGGACTACTATAAGTCTGGATCTTCGTAAGAACGATGAGTCTTTAGCAGTTGCAGGGAAAGATTCCATGGGAATATTCTCAAAAACCCAAAACACACACGAATTCGTCAACTTCGAGAAACAAACTGGCTCTGAGATCGAAACCTGGCCATGAGAGGACTACTATAGGTCTGGATCTTTGTAAGAACGATGAATCTTTAGCACTTGCAGGTAAAGATTCCATGGGAATATTCTAAAAAACCCAAACACACACGAATTCGTCAACTTATTCAAGAAAAAAACTGGCTCCGAGATCGAAACCTGGCCATGAGAGGACTACGATAAGTCTGGAACTTCTTAAGAACGATGAATGTTTAGCAGTTGCAGGGCAAGATTCAATGGGAATATTCTCAAAAACCCTAAGCACACATGAATTCGTCAACTTCGAGAGACAAACTGGCTGTGAGATCAAAACCTGGCCATGAGATTACTACTATAGGTCTGGATCTTCGTAAGAACGATATGAATCTTTAGCAGATGCACGGCAAGATATTCCAAGGGAATATTCTCGAAAACCCTAAACACACACAAATTCGTCAACTTAGAGAAACAAAATGGCTCCGTGATCGAAACCTGGCCATGAGAGGACTACTATAGGTCTGGATCTTCGTAAGAAGGATGAATCTTTAGTAGTTGCAAGAAAAGATTCCATGGGAATATTCTCAAAAACCCTAAACACACATGAATTCGTCATCTTCGAGAAACAAACTGGCTCCAAGATCGAAACCTCGCCATGAGATGACTACTATAGGTCTGGATCTTCGTAAGAACGATGAATCTTTAGCAGTTTCCGGGTAAGATTCCATGAGAATATTGTCATAAACCCTAAACACACACGAATTCGTCAACTTCGAGAAATAAACTGGCTCCGAGATCGAAACCTGGCCATGAGAGGACTACTATAAGTATGGAACTTCGTAAGAACAATGAATCTTTAGCAGTTGCATGGCAAGATTCCATGGGAATATTCTCAAAAACCCTAAACACACATGAATTCGTCAACTTCAAGAAACAAACTGGCTCCGAGATCGAAACCTGTCCATGAGAGGACTACTATAAGTCACGAACTTCGTAAGAACGATGAATCTTTAGCAGTTGCAGGGAAAGATTCCATGGGAATATTCTCAAAAACCCTAAACACACACAAATTCGTCAACTTCGAGAAACAAACTGGCTCCGAGATCGAAACCTTTCCATGAGAGGACTACTATAAGTCTGTATCTTCGTAAGAACGATGAGTCTTTAGCAGTTGCAGGGAAAGATTCCATGGGAATATTCTCAAAAAACCAAAACACACACGAATTCGTCAACTTTGAGAAACAAACTGGCTCTGAGATCGAAACCTGTCCATGAGAGGACTACTATAGGTCTTGATCTTTGTAAGAACGATGAATCTTTAGCATTTGCAGGTAAAGATTCCATGGGAATATTCTCAAAAACCCCAAACACACACGAATTCGTCAACTTCATGAAACAAAGTGGCTCCGAGATCGAAACCTGACCATGAGAGGACTACTATAAGTCTGGAACTTCGTAAGAACGATGAATCTTTAGCAGTTGCAGAGAAAGATTCCATGGGAATATTCTCAAAAACCCTAAACACACATGAATTCGTCAACTTCGAGAGACAAACTGGCTCTGAGATCGAAAACTGGCCATGAGATTACTACTATAGGTCTGGATCTTCGTAAGAACGATATGGATCTTTAGCAGATGCACGGCAAGATATTCCAAGGGAATATTCTCAAAAACCCTAAACACACGAATTCGTCAACTTCGAGAAACAAAGTGGCTCCGAGATCGAAACCTTGCCATGAGAGGACTACTATAAGTCTGGATCTTCGTAAGAATGATGAGTCTTTAGGAGTTGCTGGGAAAGATTCCATGGGAATATTCTCAAAAACCCAAAACACACACGAATTCGTCAACTTCGAGAAACAAACTGGCTCTGAGATCGAAACCTGGCCATGAGAGGACTACTATAGGTCTGGATCTTTGTAAGAACGATGAATCTTTAGCACTTGCAGGTAAAGATTCCATGGGAATATTCTAAAAAACCTAAACACACACGAATTCGTCAACTTATTCAAGAAAAAAACTGGCTCCGAGATCGAAACCTGGCCATGAGAGGACTACGATAAGTCTGGAACTTCTTAAGAACGATGAATGTTTAGCAGTTGCAGGGCAAGATTCAATGGGAATATTCTCAAAAACCCTAAGCACACATGAATTCGTCAACTTCGAGAGACAAACTGGCTCTGAGATCAAAACCTGGCCATGAGATTACTACTATAGGTCTGGATCTTCGTAAGAACGATATGGATCTTTAGCAGATGCACGGCAAGATATTCCAAGGGAATATTCTAAAAAACCCTAAACACACACGAATTCATCAACTTCGAGAAACAAAATGGCTCCGAGATCGAAACATGGGCATGAGAGGCCTACTATAAGTATGGAACTTCGTAAGAACGATGAATCTTTAGCAGTAGCAGGGCAAGATTCCATGAGAATATTCTCAAAAACCCTAAACACACACGAATTAGTCAACTTCGAGAAACAAACTGGCTCCGAGATCGAAACTTCGTAAGTCAGTAACTTCGTAAGAACGATGAATCTTTAGCAGTTGCAGGGCAAGATTCAATGGGAATATTCTCAAAAACCCTAAGCACACATGAATTCGTCAACTTCGAGAGACAAACTGGCTCTGAGATCAAAACCTGGCCATGAGATTACTACTATAGGTCTGGATATTCGTAAGAACGATATGGATCTTTAGCAGATGCACGGCAAGATATTCCAAGGGAATATTCTCGAAAACCCTAAACACACACAAATTCATCAACTTAGAGAAACAAAATGGCTCCGTGATCGAAACCTGGCCATGAGAGGACTACTATAGGTCTGGATCTTCGTAAGAAGGATGAATCTTTAGTAGTTGCAGGAAAAGATTACATGGGAATATTCTCAAAAACCCTAAACACACATGAATTCGTCATCTTCGAGAAACAAACTGGCTCCGAGATCGAAACATGGCCATGAGAGGACTACTATAAGTCTGGAACTTCGTAAGAACGATGAATCTTTAGCAGTTGCAGGGCAAGATTCCATGGAAATATTCTCAAAAACCCTGAACACACACGAATTCGTCAACTTCGAGAAACAAACTGGCTCCGAGATCGAAACCTGGCCATGAGATTACTACTATAGGTCTGGATCTTCGTAATAACGATGAATCTTTAGCAGTTACAGGACAAGATTCCATGGGAATATTCTGAAAAACCTCAAACTCACATAAATTCGTCAACTTTGAGAAACAAACTGGCTCCGATATCGAAACCTGGCCATGAGAGGACTACTATAGGTCTGGATCTTCGTAAGAACGATGAATCTTTAGCAGTTGCAGGGCAAAATTCCATCGGAATATTCTCAAAAACCCTAAACACACATGAATTCGTCATCTTCGAGAAACAAACTGGCTCCAATATCGAAACCTCGCCATGAGATGACTACTATAGGTCTGGATCTTCGTAAGAACGATGAATCTTTAGCAGTTTCCGGGTAAGATTCCATGAGAATATTGTCATAAACCCTAAACACACACGAATTCGTCAACTTCGAGAAATAAACTGGCTCCGAGATCGAAACCTGTCCATGATAGGACTACTATAAGTATGGAACTTCGTAAGAACAATGAATCTTTAGCAGTTGCATGCCAAGATTCCATGGGAATATTCTCAAAAATCCTAAACACACATGAATTCGTCAACTTCAAGAAACAAACTGGCTCCGAGATCGAAACCTGTCCATGAGAGGACTACTATAAGTCACGAACTTCGTAAGAACGATGAATCTTTAGCAGTTGCAGGGAAAGATTCCATGGGAATATTCTCAAAAACCCTAAACACACACAAATTCGTCAACTTCGAGAAACAAACTGGCTCCGAGATCGAAACCTTTCCATGAGAGGACTACTATAAGTCTGTATCTTCGTAAGAACGATGAGTCTTTAGCAGTTGCAGGGAAAGATTCCATGGGAATATTCTCAAAAAACCAAAACACACACGAATTCGTCAACTTTGAGAAACAAACTGGCTCTGAGATCGAAACCTGTCCATGAGAGGACTACTATAGGTCTTGATCTTTGTAAGAACGATGAATCTTTAGCATTTGCAGGTAAAGATTCCATGGGAATATTCTCAAAAACCCCAAACACACACGAATTCGTCAACTTCATGAAACAAAGTGGCTCCGAGATCGAAACCTGACCATGAGAGGACTACTATAAGTCTGGAACTTCGTAAGAACGATGAATCTTTAGCAGTTGCAGAGAAAGATTCCATGGGAATATTCTCAAAAACCCTAAACACACATGAATTCGTCAACTTCGAGAGACAAACTGGCTCTGAGATCGAAAACTGGCCATGAGATTACTACTATAGGTCTGGATCTTCGTAAGAACGATATGGATCTTTAGCAGATGCACGGCAAGATATTCCAAGGGAATATTCTCAAAAACCCTAAACACACGAATTCGTCAACTTCGAGAAACAAAGTGGCTCCGAGATCGAAACCTTGCCATGAGAGGACTACTATAAGTCTGGATCTTCGTAAGAATGATGAGTCTTTAGGAGTTGCTGGGAAAGATTCCATGGGAATATTCTCAAAAACCCAAAACACACACGAATTCGTCAACTTCGAGAAACAAACTGGCTCTGAGATCGAAACCTGGCCATGAGAGGACTACTATAGGTCTGGATCTTTGTAAGAACGATGAATCTTTAGCACTTGCAGGTAAAGATTCCATGGGAATATTCTAAAAAACCTAAACACACACGAATTCGTCAACTTATTCAAGAAAAAAACTGGCTCCGAGATCGAAACCTGGCCATGAGAGGACTACGATAAGTCTGGAACTTCTTAAGAACGATGAATGTTTAGCAGTTGCAGGGCAAGATTCAATGGGAATATTCTCAAAAACCCTAAGCACACATGAATTCGTCAACTTCGAGAGACAAACTGGCTGTGAGATCAAAACCTGGCCATGAGATTACTACTATAGGTCTGGATCTTCGTAAGAACGATATGAATCTTTAGCAGATGCACGGCAAGATATTCCAAGGGAATATTCTCGAAAACCCTAAACACACACAAATTCGTCAACTTAGAGAAACAAAATGGCTCCGTGATCGAAACCTGGCCATGAGAGGACTACTATAGGTCTGGATCTTCGTAAGAAGGATGAATCTTTAGTAGTTGCAAGAAAAGATTCCATGGGAATATTCTCAAAAACCCTAAACACACATGAATTCGTCATCTTCGAGAAACAAACTGGCTCCAAGATCGAAACCTCGCCATGAGATGACTACTATAGGTCTGGATCTTCGTAAGAACGATGAATCTTTAGCAGTTTCCGGGTAAGATTCCATGAGAATATTGTCATAAACCCTAAACACACACAAATTCGTCAACTTCGAGAAATAAACTGGCTCCGAGATCGAAACCTGGCCATGAGAGGACTACTATAAGTATGGAACTTCGTAAGAACAATGAATCTTTAGCAGTTGCATGGCAAGATTCCATGGGAATATTCTCAAAAATCCTAAACACACATGAATTCGTCAACTTCAAGAAACAAACTGGCTCCGAGATCGAAACCTGTCCATGAGAGGACTACTATAAGTCAGGAACTTCGTAAGAACGATGAATCTTTAGCAGTTGCAGGGCAAGATTCCATGGGAATATTCTCAAAAACCCAAAACACACAAGAATTCGTCAACTTCGAGAAACAAACTGGCTCTGAGATCGAAACCTGGCCATGAGAGGACTACTATAGGTCTGGATCTTTGTAAGAACGATGAATCTTTAGCACTTGCAGGTAAAGATTCCATGGGAATATTCTCAAAAACCCCAAACACACACGAATTCGTCAACTTCAAGAAACAAACTGGCTCCGAGATCGAAACCTGGCCATGAGAGGACTACTATAAGTCTGGAACTTCGTAAGAACGATGAATCTTTAGCAGTTGCAGGGCAAGATTCCATGGGAATATTCTCAAAAACCCTAAACACACACAAATTCGTCAACTTCGAGAAACAAACTGGCTCCGAGATCGAAACCTTGCCATGAGAGGACTACTATAAGTCTGGATCTTCGTAAGAACGATGAATCTTTAGCAGTTGCAGGACAAGATTCCATGGGAATATTCTCCAAAACCCTAAACTCACACGAATTCGCCAACTTTGAGAAACAAACTGGTTCCGAGATCGAAACCTGGCCATGAGAGGACTACTATAGGTCTGGCCATGAGAGGATCTTCGTAAGAACGATGAACCTTTAGCAGTTGCAGGGCAAGATTCCATGGGAATATTCTCAAAAACCCTAAACACGCACAAATTCGTCAACTTCGAGAAACAAACTGGCTCCGAGATCGAAACCTTTCCATGAGAGGACTACTATAAGTCTGGATCTTCGTAAGAACGATGAGTCTTTAGCAGTTGCAGGGAAAGATTCCATGGGAATATTCTCAAAAACCCTAAACACATACAAATTCGTCAACTTCGAGAAACAAATTGGCTCCGAGATCGAAACCTTGCCATGAGAGGACTACTATAAGTCTGGATCTTCGTAAGAACGATGAATCTTTAGCAGTTGCAGGACAAGATTCCATGGGAATATTCTCCAAAACCCTAAACTCACACGAATTCGCCAACTTTGAGAAACAAACTGGCTCCGAGATCGAAACCTGGCCATGAGAGGACTACTATAGGTCTGGCCATGAGAGGATCTTCGTAAGAACAATGAATCTTTAGCAGTTGCAGGGCAAGTTCCATGGGAATATTCTCAAAAACCCTAAACACACACAAATTCGTCAACTTCGAGAAACAAACTGGCTCCGAGATCGAAACCTTTCCAAGAGAGGACTACTATAAGTCTGGATCTTCGTAAGAACGATGAGTCTTTAGCAGTTGCAGGGAAAGATTCCATGGGAATATTCTCAAAAACCCAAAACACACACGAATTCGTCAACTTCGAGAAACAAACTGGCTCTGAGATCGA